>NC_037685.1:57305365-57605365 GCF_003255815.1 Theropithecus gelada | reverse complement strand
CTCAAATGGTAAGCCAGACAAAATCCATGAAGATTTTTTTTAATCCTAAAATAAAATTAACCTATCATTGGTTTTCTTCCTATTGCATTCTATAATAAATTAGGGAGAAGAGACAAAATTAATCTGAAGCCTATGAATGCTTATATTCGTGTGTGTGTGTGTGTGTGTGTGTGTGTGATATGTGTGTGTGTGTATCTTCTTAGATGTTAAAAAATTGTATTGTGGTAAACTGTACATGTAATATCTACCATTTAACCATTTGTAAGTATAGAATTCAATTACATTTTAAATACATTCAACAATGCTACACAGCCATCACCACTATCTATAAACAAAGCTTCATCTTCCCCAGCAGAAACTCTATACCCATTAAACAATAACTCTCCATTCTCTCTTCTCTCTACCCCCCAGTAACCTCTATCTTGTTTTCTGTGTCTATGAATTTGCCTTTTGTATGTACCTCATAGAAACAGAATCATACAATATTTTTCCTTCAGTTAACCGCTTGTAATATGTACAAAATGCCATATATCTAGAAATGAATATTTTCTATTTATTTGGTGAATTTAAAATAGCAGAAAATGATACATGTCTAAATTGTTTTGCAAGCGAAATTGCAGCTACAAATTATCCAAATCATATACATATATAAATGATTTCTTCTTGAAGACTCAAGCTCAGAAGTCTTAGGCACAATGATTCAACAGAAAATTACATCTTCTTCCTTGGTGAACCTTTGGAAATTTATCCCACACACTGGGTTAGCAATGTAAGCAGGGGGTTGCATAAACTGTCCCCCGAAATTTCTCACAGGTTGATTCTCTAAGAGCCAAATTCCATCTTGGCTATCAGCCCACACAAAGCTTAACACAGTCCTAAAGGACCCAGAAAATTTGAAATGATGATATAGGAAAAGAGAAAATTCTGTAGCAAATGCAAGTATTCCCTTGGGAGGAAAGTAAGGGTTTTCTTGGACCAAATGCTTTAATTTTAGTCAATAGTCCCAAGACAATATAGATGAGAATGTGGGGCATGTGCAGCCGCAAATTCTCAAATACTTCTTCCCTCTCCACAAATATATTTTCGCAAAATGAACAAGTAATCTAATAGGCCCTGGTTTAAAACTACTTAAAAACATGCAATGGGTACATTTAATTCAATCCCACATCTCCCCAAAGAAAAATATTGGAGCCTATTCTATGGTCTTCATTATTATGGTGGAGCTAGAAGTTAAATGTCAAAGAGTTTAGTTAACACAGTAGCTAAGATGAAGGGTACCTCAGAAGGCCTCAAGGATCCAAGAAAGCTTAAAAATGGTACACATAGGCTAGGAGGCTTTTACTAAAAATTAGAAAATAAATTCCCAAACCAATCAATCAATTCCTCATTATGCCTGTACTGAAACTCTATGAGTATCCAGTATTAAAATGCCCTTGAAGTCTCTGTGTTTGGATGGTCATCATAAAGTCCCCACGGCAGGGCTTCCTTTTCACAGGCATTGCACCTGTCCCTACTCTCAATGGCTTTTCCACTAAACTAAAAGGAAATTTGGCTCAGGAGGGCAGACGATGAGGAGGAAAGGAAAGAAGAAGAAAGATCACTGACTTATATCAACAGTAGGATTTCTTCCTAAAGTGCTTTCCACTCACCATGGCCACCAAGGAGGAGTCAGGAAAAAAGCAGTGGGCAGGGGAAGGCAATGGGAGAGGTATTAGCTGTGCTCAGATCTCCATTCAAACATCAACAGAGGACAGGCTCAAGAAGAGTGTGGGATGGACAGTCAAAACCCCAAAACCTCACAGGGACCCAGAGCACCAGTCCCGGGCCAGCTTTGGAGAGAACACCAGTGAGAGTCAGAAATTAACTGAGCCAAGCATTGAAATCTTTCACACACTAGGATTCCAGAACCATGTAGGGGGTCCCCAAAGAAGCTCTTTTCCAAGTAAAGATTTGCCCCAGGCCACTGGGTTTCTACGGCATCCCACCTTTATGTCAGTGCAAATACCATTCTGTGTGGGTGGCCACACTGCTCACATGTCAACAGTTATGGTAGCCATGACAGTCACCAAACAGAATGGGATTCCTCTCTGTCTACACAAACCAAAATCACCTCCTCAGCTGCACCTTACCTATCCTGCAAAAGCATACTATGACTCCTAAGAATTTCCCATGTCTGCTTCCCCAGTGAACAGGAATCCCTTGGGTATTTTTTAATCATCTCTTCCCCTAGTACCGACAGCAAGGTGTTTCATGTAAATGAGGTCCTTAAACTGTTTGCGAAATGAGTGAATAAATAAATAAGTCTCTGATGTAAATGGGGATCTAACAGTTTGCTGCTATTCCTAGCCCAATACTGGAATTCTGTGATGTTCCATACACTGTGCTCATCTTATTTCCTTTGCTACTTTCTCCTTGTTGATCTAGGAAAGCAAACTCGTGAAACTGGACCAAGAACAGTCTCCGGAGCTCCTGTGTCACCTTCTTCCACTGTCTCCTTTTCCAGTCACCATCCCAATGTGAACAGATATATTCAGTTGCCCACCTGTGTGGTTACCCGCGACCTGAATACTATTTGAAAACACTTGTTTCCTCTCCAGTGCTCAAGGTACACTTGTTTCTTTGACATCTTTGATTAAAACCACCTTCCTGCAGAGACGATTCTTCAGAGGCGCCACCCTTCTGCTTGGAGAACCTCTAGCCTAGTAGCTGGATCTACCTCTAAGATCAGAATCCAAGAAACGATTCTGTAGCTGTCTGTGACTGAAACAGAACATAGACTCCAGCAGCATCCTCTGTGGGCTTGGACCACTTCACCAGCCTCACCAAGAACTCAGTGGGGATAGCAGCATCACAGCCTGTGGGTGTGCGAGCCTTATACACCCACATTTCAGAAGTGCTGGCAACAAATGGGTACTAACTGCGATGGAGGAAAGTAGGATTTCCTCATGAAAACTTAGAAAAATCTTAAATATATCTGTCTCTTAAAATTTCAGAAATTTGGAAAGATAAAGTTTTAATTTTGCTCGTGTTTACCTAATTTTAAATCTAGACATTTTTCAGAAAAAAAATCATATGATATCTAATTTATACTGACTTAACTAGTTGTGAAGTGCTTTGATCAGTGAATAATTTTCTAAGTTGGCATTTTTCAGAGTAGCCTTTAAAATAACAGTGAATTACCCTTCTAGACATTGGCTTAGGCAAGGATTTCATGACCAAGAATCCAAAAGCAAATGCAATAAAAACAAAGATAAACAGCTGGGACCTAATTAAACTAAAGAGTTTTTGCACAGCAAAAGGAACAGTCAGCAGAGTAAACAGACAACCCACAGAGTGGGAGAAAATCTTCACAATCTATACATCTGACAAAGGACTAATATCCAGAAACTACAACAAACTCAAACAAATTAGTAAGAAAAAAAAAACAAACAATCCCATCAAAAAGTGGGCTAAGAAAATGAATAGACAATTCTTAAAAGAAGATATACAAATGGCCAACAAATATATGACAAAATGCTCAGCATCGCTAATGATCAGGGAAACGCGAATCAAAACCACAATGCGACACCACCTCACTCCTGCAAGAATGGCCATAATGAAAAACTCAAATACAGTAGATGTTGGCATGGATGTGGTGATCAGAAAACACTTCTACACCGCAGGTGGGAGTGTAAACTAGAACAGCCACTATGGAAAACAGTGTGGAGATTCCTTAAAGAACTAAAAGTAGAACTACCATTCGATCCAGCAACCCCACTACTAGGTATCTTCCCAGAGGAAAAAATACTTGCACACATGTTTATAGCAGTAAAATTCACAACTGTGTATTGTGGAACCAACCCAAATGCCCATCAATCAACGAGTGGATAAAGAAATTGTGAAATATACATATATAATATATACACATGTATATATACATATAGAGAGAGATGATGGAATACCTCTTAGCCATAAAAAGGAACAAATAAACAGCATTTGCAGTGACCTGGATGAGACTGGAGACTATTACTCTAAGTGAAGTAACTCAGGAATGGAAAACCAAACATCCTATGTTCTCACTGATACGTGGGAGCTAAGCTATGAGGACGCAAAGGCATAAGAATGACACAGTGGACTATGGGGACTTTGGGGGAAGGGTGAGAGGGAGGCGAGGGATAAAAGACTACAAATACGGTGCAGTGTATACTGCTCAGGTGATGGGTGCACCAAAATCTCACAAATCACCACTAAAGAACTTACTCATGTAACCAAATACCACCTGTTCCCCAATAACTTATAGAAAAATTTAAAATACATACATAAATAAAATAACAGTGAATTGATGCGATGCTGCAGTTAATACTGATTTGAAGTGGTGTGATGTCATAGTTAAAAATCTAACAGACCGAGGTTTAAGGCTCATTTCTACATTTATGTGCTGGGCAACTATTTGCCAATTTAATCTTTTATTTAACTTCCTTGTCACCTCCCAGATCTGATTCAGATGTTGACTAAAATGTTGAAGGAAATATATGTTAGTTGCCTGGCACACAGTAGAATGCAATAAATGCTACCTGTTATTATATAGATCTTACTTTTGTTTCCTAAAGTATCCTAGTCAAAGGATATGCAATTACACTTGGCCTCTTAGATTCACAACTGTGACGAAATAGTACTGCAGAAACCTTACAAAGCAACAGCAATTGGAACTGTTACAGAATTCTGTGGTAAGACTTGTCTTGATCTTGGTGTGCTACTTTACAAAGTCATCATGTATTGAAATACACTAATTCATGCACAGTGTTCACCACAAAGCATCTCAGATCACTTCTCAGAAGGACTCACACCATCAAACTGAAACTTTTCCCGGCCTCTAAAACTGCAACTTGCAAAATACTACACGCGTATCTATAAGAAAGGTGCATAGTAAGCTGTTTGCTGTCTTCAAAGTAAAGCAGAGCACTTACATGGCGATCCTCAATGTTCTTCAACAGCCTGGGGTCATCAAAGTCACAGGAATCACTACAGGGGGGAGGCATCCGACTGTAAGACAGAACAGAGAAAATGTATCCAATTCGAAAGTTTCTGTTAAGTCAACCCAAACCTGGAAAGAATCTGCCTTCCAGAAGAATCATACCTAAAGTCCTGTAGGAATTCACATTAAACTTTCAAAGGCTTGGAATTCTGTATTATTATTTCAAACCTCAAAACAATTAATCCTGGAGTTTACTATAAATAAAATATTTCACGAGTTAGTGTAAAGAACAACAGTTACGAGGAACAATAGTTACAAGGAGAAGGAACAGAAGCCGGGGATCAAGACTACAACTGTCATTTCAGTTGGCCCCTGAGTCACTTCTACCCGAGAGAACTTCCAAGAGTGTCTGCTCAAAGCAAATAAAACAAGAGGAAGCATTGCACTGTATACATGCAGCCATTTATGGCCAGAGCTCATATGTAGGAGACGGAAGACAACAAATAATTACAAGAAAGGAAACGATATGATGGCTGTGAGCTATCACGCTGAAGAAAATGTGAAGAACCAACTGTATATTCATTTATCTCCACTCCCTCCTGAATTTTTAAAAAATATTTATTTATTTATTTATTTATTTATTTATTTATTTATTGTGATGAAGTTTCACTCTTGTTGCCCAGGCTGGAGTGCAATGGCGTGATCTCGGCTCACTGCAACCTTCACCTTGCACGTTCAAGCAATTCTCCTGCCTCAGTCCCCCAAGTAGCCGGGATTACAGATGCCCACCATCACACCTGGCTAATTTTGTATTTTTAGTAGAGACAGGGTTTTGCCATGTTTCAAACTCCTGACCTCATGTGCTCCACCTGCCTCGGCCTCCCAAAGTGCTGGGATTACAGGCATGAGCCACTGCATCTGGCCCCCTCCTGAAATTGCATCATTGTCAAGACAAAGACAAGACAATGAAAGAAGACATGACAGCAGAGTGTACGTCAGTCTTCACTCGAAATAGGTATCAGAGTGTAGTACAGCACAGAAAACAGCAACCAACAGCTCGCAAGGGGGAGCACCTATAATGCAAGCTGATGCCCTCAACAGAGTGCTGGGAAGGTAGAACAAATGGCAGTACAAGGCACCTGTGAGGTACAGGGAAGAAGGAAGACGGCACAGCTTCCACGTCCACTTGTGAAACACTTCAAGAATCCTCTCACATCCCATGCAGCCAGACCACTGAATCTTCCACAGCCAGAAAAAAAAAAAAAAAAAAACTTATCTTTTACAGAAATTAAACCAGAGTAGTCCTGAGCCCAGGGACACTGGGCACACAGGCACACATATAGATAGGCTGGGGCAACCTCCCAAAACAGTGTTTTAAATGAAATTCTATATACGCTGAAAGGTACAATCACTGGCCCACTGCCTCCACACAGCTTCCAAAACAGACTAAATTTATAGCCCTTGGCAGGAAACTAGAAAGTTCTTTTTATGAAAAGAAAGCTGACCGGCTGACAAGAAAGACCCACAGACACTGACATCCAGGGATCCCTTAATACAATCATGGGTCCTGGCTGATCATTCTCCGGGAAGGCAATCAGTCATCAACCACAGGGTCCCCACTCCACACACAGACCTAGCAATCAGGTTTCTTGTGTATAAGCTTTAAAACACACGCAGACAGACAGCATCACTCTTTATAAGGGAAACAGGAATCAAAACTACAATAAGGTACCACTTGACACCCATTAGGATGGCTATTATAAAACAAACAAAACCTGAAAAATCACAAGCGTTGGCAAGGATGTGGAGAAAGTGAAACCCTTGTGCACTGCTGGCAGGAATGTCAAATGGTGGCTCTGCTATGGAAAACAGCAAAGTTTTTCCTCAAAAAGTTAAACACAGAATTACCATATGACCCAGTAATTCCATGTTTAGGTGTATACCCCCAAGAATGGAAAGGGGGGACTGAAACAGATACCTGTATGTCAATGTTCACAGCAGCCTTATTCACAGTAGCCAAAAGGTGGAAGCAACACAAATGCCCATGAACAGATGACGGGATAAACAATGCGTGGCATATACACGCAATCGAACATTACTCAGCCTTCCAAGGGGAAAAGATTCTGACACATTCTACAACATGGATGAACCCTGAAGACACACTAAGGGAAATACGCCAAACACAAAAACACAAATACTGTACAATTTCACTTGCATGAGGTACCTAGAACAGGCAAACTCACAGAGACAGAAAATAGAGTGGTGGTTACTAGGGTCCGGAGGCAGGCAGCAATGAAGAATTTTTGTTGAATAGATAGAGTTTCAGATGAAAAAGTTCTAGAAATGAATGGTGCGGATGGCTGCAAAACACTATGAATATACTTAGTGCAACTGAATTGTACATTTAAAAGAGTCAAACGATAAATATTATGTTACACATATTTTACACAAAAAGAAATAAAAATATCTGAGCACACAGCTAATGATCACCAGGTTTTTGAAGAAAGCCTATAGAAAATAAATCAAAACACCACGGGTGAGCGGTAGGGAGGGTGGGAGAGGAGAGCAGAGAAAACACAGAATGCAAAAGCAACGTTAAGGGAATGCTTTCAAAAACCAAAAGTGAGATCATACAAAAAACTCATGATAAAGGATAGAAGATCAAGCTGAAAAAAATACCAGGAAGTAAAACAAAAAAAATATGGAAAATGAGAGAGAATGATAACAAAATTGGAGGATCAACCCAAGAGATTCAATATCTGACTATCAAGAGATGCAGAGGGAACAGGGAAGCTGGAGAGGAGGAAAATTATCATAGAAATAATACAAAGACACCGCTGAGAATCAAGAAGAGGAAATTCAGAGACAGAAATGGCTCACTAGTGGTCCACTGAATGTCCAAAATAATGGAAAAAATTCACTTTGGGAGGTCCAGATCACGAGGTCAGGAGATCAAGACCATTCTGGCCAACACGGTGAAATCCCGTCTCTACTAAAAATACAAAAAATTAGCTGTGCATGATGGCGGGCGCCTGCAGTCCCAGCTACTCGGGAGGCTGAGGCAGGACAACCGCGTGAACCCGGGAGGCGGAGCTTGCAGTGAGCCAAGACGATGCCACTGCACTCCAGCCTGGGAGATAGAGCGAGACTCCGTCTCAAAAACAAACAAAAAAAGGAAACATTTTAAAATCTGCCCAAAGCTTCATGGTTGAAATGGCATATGCCTAAGGAGGTACAGAAAATCTGAAATGCTTCCAAAGGGGGCGGAGCAAGAGTAGGAGATAAACTCTCATCATCCACGGTAAAAACTAGAACAATGTCTAAATGTTTTTAATTTGTCTTTCTTTTTTTTTTTTTTTTTTTTTTGAGACAGAGTCTTGCTGTGCACTCAGGCTGGAGTGCAGTGGCACGATCTTGGCTCACTGCAACCTCTGCCTCCTGAGTTCAACTGGTTCTCCTGCCTTAGCCTCCTGAGTAACTAGGATTACAGGTGCCCACCACCATACCCGGCTAATTTTTGTATTTTTAGTAGAGACAGGGTTTCATCATGTTTGCCAGGCTGGTCTTGAACCCTGACCTCAAATGATCTGCCTGCCTTGGCCTCCCAAAGTGCTGGGATTACAAGTGTGAGCCACTGCACCCAGCCTAAATGTCTTTAATTTAAAAATTAATATAAATATTACCTTGAAATATAAAAATAAAATTTTTTAAAAAGCAAAAGCACTGAGGTTGACTGCCTCCAGGGAATAGGGAGTGAGTGGGAAGTACTGAACCAAGGGCAGTCGATTTTTTGGTAAAAGTCCTGTAGTATCTCCGGACTTTTCAAACCATGTTCATCCTTAAATTTTATCTGGTTTTCTTTCAAAATAACATATATGCAACTTTTATTTACATAAAAAAATAGGCAGGTGAGAAATGCTAATAAAATTATTCCAGGGCAAGCCTGGTTTCTCACACGTGTAATCCCAGCACGTTGGGAAGACACAGCGGGAGGACAGCTTGAGGCCAGGAGTTTGAGACCAGCCTGGGCAACATAGTGAGACCTCATTTCTACAAAAAATTACAAAATTAGTCAGGCACGGTGGCGCCTGCCTGTAGTTTTAGTTACGCAGGAGGCTGAGGCAGGAGGATCACTTGAACCCAGGAGTTCACGACTACAGTGAGCTATGACTGTATCACTGCACTCCATCCTGTGCAATAGAGTGAGGCTGTCTCTAAAAATGTAAATAAATAAATAAAAACTATTCCACAGGCTTTTCCACTGAAGTGTCAAGAAGTGCTAGAATCTACTTACCAGAAGTCATCTGAGGACGGCTCTCTTGCCAATTCTGGGAAGTGACTGCCAAAGAAAGGGAAAACAGAATGGTCACAAAACTGTGATCAAAAGACAGACATTCTGATCAAAACCTGAGTAAATGTATAATTCTTAGATTAGATATACAAACTTACAGATTCTCAGGGACTTCTTACCAAGTTAATATTTGCAGAAATAAACCACTTTTGTTGTTGTTGTTGTTGTTGTTTGTTTGTTTGTTTGTTTTGAGATGGAGTCTCACTCTGTCACCCAGGCTGAAGTGCAGTGGTGTGATTCTGGCTCACTGCAACCCCTGCCTCCCGAGTTCAAGCGATTCTCCTGCCTCAGCCTCCCAAGTAGCTGGGATTACAGGTGCATGCAACAATGCCCAGCTAATACTGTATTTTTAGTAGAGACAGGGTTTCATCATGTTAGCCAGGCTGATCTCAAACTTCCAACCTCAGGCAATCCACCTGCCTCGGCCTCCCAAAGTGCTGGGATTACAGGTGTGAGCCACTGCGCCCGGTCAGAAATAAACCATGTTTTAACTGTTCTGAGTTTAATTTGGGATCCACTCAGCTATAAACGCATTCCATAGTAACTACATATCTAAATCTATTGTAAAGGATTTCATTTTTTTTTTTTTAATTTTGAAAGGATCTTTATCCTTTCAAAACGTCAGTAAGTCAAGATATTTGACTAAGTAGCTAAAAATAAACTTACTTTCTTGAAAGACTACAAGTAAATTTTCAGTACGTGATAAACACTGACCCATAGGTTACTCCGGCAATGCTGCACTTCTTGAAGTTCATGATATTGCACGTAAGCGTTCCAGTCTTGTCAGAAAAGAGATATTTCACCTAAATCAAAGAATAAAAGAAATATACATCAGGAAGTACTGAGATGCAAAGATCAACAAATAAAGTCTTCCCTTCTATATTTTTCAAAACCTGTATGAAATGGGTAGATTTCCTTAAACCAAGCAAATTAATAACAAAAAATATATTAATACTTTAATGTTTAGACCACTTAACAAACCTTCCATAACTAATTATATAGTCAAAGTGTACCGAAATATGCAGAAGGAGCTGCAATAACAGCTCTGACTGAATGATGTGCTACTGGTTGATATGCACTATCACTCTACATGTAACATTTGAGAAATGATGTCATGGATTAGCAAGGGAGAGGAATTAACAGAATTGCCTCCAGAGGAATCTCCGGTTTCTCAGTAGTCTTCCAAAGTCAGGACTTGCTGAGTGGTAGATACCTTCCAGAGATCCCAGGGAACTGGCCTAGGGAAGCAGCGTTTTACTGTTGTATAGAAGAGGGACTTATTACATGAATTGCTTACTCAGTAATTTTTCTTAAAGATACAATATAGACGAATACACTGGGAAGTTTTTTGAAAACGATCAAAGGGACTTCAAGTATTCAAGCTCCTAAAGAAGTCAAATACTACCTCTAAATATAATATTAGTACCCTAGGGGTAATTTATACTTTAAACACATTTTTATATGCAGTAAGTCTAGGGGTATGGAAAATTTAGTAGAATCTGCCTTTTAGTAAGCAGGGATTCTTTCTGCATTCTCAAGAAAATTAAAATATCATATAAAAAAATTAAAGGCCAGGTGCAGTGGCTCACACCTATAATCCCAGCACTTTGGAACGCCAAGGCAGGTGGATCACCTGAGGTCAGGAGTTTGAGACCAGCCTGGCCAACATGGCAAAACATCATCTCTACTAAAACTACGAAAAAAATTAGCCAGGCATGGTGGCAGGTGCCTGCAATTCCGGCCACTCAGGAGGCTGAGGCAGAAGAATCACTTGAACCCGGGAGGCAGAGGTTGCAGTGAGCTGAGATCACGATATAAACAAATATTGCACTCCAGCCTGGGCGACAAGAGCGAAACTTTGTCTCAAAAAAAAAAAAAAATTAAAAATGAACGTTTTATAATAAGGGCTTATTAAGATTTGCTATCACTTTGCCTACTAAATTTTAACTTGTCCTTAAAGTACCAACTCAAAACTTCCCCATGCAAACGTTCCCCATACCCTCAATTAGGATGAATTACTGAAGCATCCACGGGTACTTTCAATCCTTGAATTATTCAGGTCCAGTTCAATGACACCTGCAGACAATTACATACTGTGCACTGTGCTAAACTAACGAAGGCAACCAAAGACCTTGTCTAGGGCACACCCACACCCTCACAAAGTCTCCAGAGAGAAATGGACACTACATCACCCACACCCCTTATTTTACTGTATTAATGTTTGGAAAGACTGTTATGGGAACATAGAAAACAGACTAACCAAGCCCGGAAAGCTGGAGAAGAGTTCAAAGAGGAGGCAAATGTAGCCTGATATGCACCAAGAACTCACTGATTCTTACAGGAGAAGGATTTTACCAACAGATAAAGGAAATGACAAAGCCATTCTAGAATGAGAGAACATAAGAAAAAAAAAAAAAAGAGGACTGAAAGCCCAAGGTCCGAGGCCTGCTCTGGGTGCTGTACCCAGCCCTATGTGACCAGAGCCCCAAAGGCAGTGGCAGGATTTGTGCTCTGTGCCAAGGACATTCTCTGTAATAACAATCCATCCTATTATACTAAGAATTTAAGAGCACTCATAGAATAGACACAATTTAAGGAAAGACAAAGCAAATATTAAGTAGGTTTGGAAAATTATATCAAAGAAACAATCACCTGCTTTTTTTGTCTACAAAGGTCTATTTTAATCTACAAATTTGAGCCTCAGTTTTCTGGCAATAAACTCAAAAATGATACACAAAAACCACCACAGAATTCACTCTATCCTTGAGGAAAGAGAAACGAAGAAAGCAAGCCTACCTCCATAGGGAGTTTTTCTAACCCTCAGATGGATGAGCCACGTCTCCTGCATTTTCACAGAGGGACACTGAGGAGCAGGGGAGATGGAACATGGTAATGTTCCTTCACCAGGCAGGGAAGCTTGGGAAGGCCAGATCTCTACAGACAACCCGAAGTCCCCAATCTGACGCTGAATAACCAGGTGTCCTTTGATAAGTTACTCCTTTCCTTCTCTATAAAATGAAGGTACAGCACCCTCCCCTTAGGGTTCCTGGTGGGTTTGAATAGGGTGTATGAAATGAAACCAAAATCTTTAACGGCAAGGCATTCAAAAGAGGTTAGTCCTTAAAAATCAACAAGTAGGACCTAATTAAACTAAAGAGCTTCTGGACAACAAAAGAAACTACCAACAGAGTAAACAGACAACCTACAGAATGGGAGAAAATATTTGCAAACTATACATCTGACAAAGGTCTCACATCCAGAATCTATAAGCAACTTAAACAACTGAACAAGCAAAAACCAAACAACCCCATTAAAAAAAAGAGCAAAAGACATGAACAGACATGCTCCAAAGAAACATACAAGTGGCCAAAAAACATATGAAAAAATGCTCCACATCACTAATCATCAGAAAAGTGCAATTCAAAACCGCAATGAGATACCATCTCACACCAGTCAGAATGGGTATCATTAAAAAGTCAAAAAACAACAGACGCTGGCAATGCTGTACGGAAAAGGGGCCACTTATCCACTATTGGTGGGAGTGCAAATTAGTTCAGCCACTGTGGAAAGCAGTGTGCAGATTTCTCAAGGAACTTAATACAGAACTACCATTTGACCTGCAATCCTGTTACTGGATATGTATCCAAAAGAAAACAAATCGTTCTACCAAAAAGACACATGTTTATCACAGCACTATTCACAACAGCAAAGACATGGACTCAACCTAGATGCCCATCAACAGTGAATTGGATAAAGAAAATGTGGTACGTATACACCATGGAATACACAGCCAAAAAAAAAAAAAAAACGAAATCATGTTCTTTGCAGCAACATGCATGGAGCTGGAGGCCATTATCTTAAGTGAATTAATGCAAGAACAGAAAGCCAAATACCGCATGTTCTCACTTACTAAGCGGGAGCTAAACATTGCATACTCAAGGACATAAATATGGGAACAACAAACACTGGGGACTACTAGACGGGTTTGGGGAAAAGCGTTGAAAAACTGTTGGGTACTAGGCTCAGGTATCTGAGTGATGGTATCATTCATACTCCAAACCTCAGCATCACATAATACACCCACATAAAAAACCTGCACAGGTACCCTCTGAATCTAAAATAAAAGTTGAAAAAAGAAATTAAATTAAATTAAAACATTTAAAAAGAGGTTATTCCTTACAAGAATTTCAATGTCAGACATAGACATAATGCAAAGCATAACTTAGTAAAGGCAAGAGGAGTTCAGGGGTAAAGGTGCAAAAGATACTGTTCCCTAGAATATTCCAGAGACAAAATCCAGAACATGCGAGAAATGCATGTCCTTTAAATTGGCCCCAACACGTTTTGAAGGGTTACTCAATATCTGAGTATCTTAGCCATCGTTTGCCCTGTCATTTGCTCCTGATAATACTGTTTTAAGGGTTCCAAATGATGTTGCACTGTATTTTTTATATTACTTTTTTTTTTTTTGCAGGTTACTTCTGGGTGATACGATATGGCTGTGTCTCAAAAAGCAAGACAAAACCGAGTAACGCTTATATCTAATGGCACAGTCAAAAGTATTATATAGCTCTTCAGATGTTCTAGCCATGTTCATGGAGAGGCATGTTTGCAAAATCTCTCCACGGTTCTTCTGCTAACACTCATGTCCCCTCATGCTCATGTCACCATTCCCAAAATTCCCAAAGAGGCTTTTTCACCTGCCCAAGCTCTTCATTAAGGTTTGATGTCCTGGCCATGGCAGGAGTATCGTTTCCTATATAATACATATCTGTGTCCTGAGAGAGAGAGAACGAGAGACAGGATTTCAGAAAATATATACCATTAATCCTTCATTCAGATGAACACAGAAAAGAAGCTAAGAACGGGTCATTTAAAACACTTTTATTTTAATACAAATGCTAATTTTGGCCAAGGGCAGTGGCTCACGCCTGTAATCCCAGCACTTTGGGAGGCCGAGGTGGGCGGATCACGAGGTCAGGAGATCGAGGCCATCCTGGCTAACACAGTGAAACCCTGTCTCTACTAAAAAAATACAAAAAAATTAGCCAGGCATGCTGGCTGGAGCCTGTAGTCCCAGCTACTCGGGAGGCTGAGGCAGGAAAATGGCGTGAACCTGGGAGGCAGAGCTTGCAATAAGCCGATAAAGTGCCACTGCACTCCAGCCTAGGTGACAGAGTGAGACTCCGTCTCAAAAAAAAAAAAAAAGAAAAACAAAAAAGAAATGCTAATTTCAAATTCTGGGGTGAAAAGCAGTGGCAACTAGGATAGAGAAGCCCTGTGATTTGAGGGGAAGCATAGAATTAGTATACAGAAAATTGACTGGGCGCAGTGGCTCACGCCTGTAATCCCAGCATTTTGGGAGGCCGAGGTGGGCAGACCACTTGAGGTCAGGAGTTGGAGACCAGTCTGGCCAACATGGTGAAACCCTGCCCTTACTCAAAATACAAAAATTAGCCAGGCATGGTGGCACACGCCTGTAATCCCAGCTGCTTGGGGAGGCTGACGCATGAGAATTGCTTGAACTCAAGAGATGGAGGTTGCAGTGAGCTGGGATCACACCACTTCACTCCGGCCTGGGCGACAGCGCAAGACTTCATCTCAAAAAGAAATATATATATATACACACATACATATATACACACACACACACATATGATTTATATTCATATAATATATATGAGATTTGGTTTCAAGATAATCATTTCACAACCTAGACTAACTCACGATTCTGACCTTGTTGACAGGATTGCTGTGAAGATCAAATAAAAATGCATATCAAAGTGCCTGGTCTACAAACACTGGCTGCTGAAGT
This sequence comes from Theropithecus gelada, assembly GCF_003255815.1. Lineage (NCBI taxonomy): Eukaryota > Metazoa > Chordata > Mammalia > Primates > Cercopithecidae > Theropithecus > Theropithecus gelada. The sequence continues at coordinate 57,590,245 of NC_037685.1, read as the reverse complement.
CCACTGCTTAAGGGCCATGGCAGTCCTTTAAAAATCTTATCTCCACCCTTACAATCAAATCCAAGTGGACTGTCACAATGAATTTTGATATGCGAGTGACCACTACAGTAAACACACCCAAGAGGCCTTTTCTTTAGCACTAACTAGATGTTAAAAGCATCAATAGCAGGTGCAGCCAGATGACAGGTGCTGGCTCAGCATTCCACCCCATCATCCGACCAATCCTCACAACAACCCCTCGAATAGGAACCACTGCCCTCTCCATTCCCCAAAAACACCCTCACTGGGGATCCCTGGCCAGTTCTCTGTACGGCCAGTTTAAGCCCCTGGACCTAATAATGGTAAATGAACATAGTTCTTCTTTTTTGAGCGCTCAATGAAATGCCAAAAGCTCTGAAATAACATTGGAAAATAGGGACTCAACTCTGCTTTCATACTCACCCAGTTGATGAAAAGGGCTTGAGTATACTTCACAACCTCAAGAGTCACCAACAGACTGATGGGAATAAGATTGTTGTATAAAATGATGAACGTCAGCAGGTTGTACCCAAAATTATCTGAGGTGGTGTCTGTGGAAGGAAACCAGAGTATCTGAAAGGTGTTCACAACCAACTATTGGCTTACTTAGAGATTCATGTTCAAACAGTGATTGAGCACCTCCTGTATGTCAGGCACTGTGAGCTCCAAGGCTGCTTTCCGTAGGAGGCACACAGGCCCCACAGTGCGACTGCACAGCAGGATGCATCTACTAAAGAGAGGCTCACAGGGCGTGGCGGGAACCAACACAGGGGGCTTTCCAATGGGAAGGCACGGTCCCTGAAGGCCATCCGGAAGAAGAAATGCTGGTGTCAAGTTTTGAAGAACAGAGAAAAGAAGCAAACTTGAAAGAATGTAGAAAAGAAGACAGGCCTTTGAAATGGTTGTAAGGAATACCTACAGTCTCACTAAGGTACATGTATATTGGGGATACTCCAAAGAGCTGGAAAGACGGACAAAAGTGTGAACAAGAGAAGCAGACAAAGAGGAGAAGTCTTGAGCCCGACTAAAGATAAGAGAAGGGACATCTGGAAGGAACGAGATCCCTAAGGATGGAACAGGACCCTAGGGGGATGGAGTCCACAGCAGAGGCAGCATCAGCTCCAGGAGGACAGAGAATGAGGGCGGGAGAGGGGCAGAAGGTCTGGGGGCATCAAAAGGGAGGTTCTTTCCTCGACAGCCACGATCTTCTGCTTGAGGGGTAAAGTAGTGAGATCTTCTTAACTTAGCAAGAGGCTTAAGGAAAACGCTGCAACAGGGTTTAACTGGTATTAAAGCTATCTGTGAAGGGAACTAGAATGAGAATAAAGATAGGAGCAGGTTAGGATCGGAGGGAGATTGAGAATTTGTAATGGCTCCAAACCACAGTTATTAGGTTTTTTCCCAGGAAATTACATCAAATGGTGGTAGTATGATTCCGATTTAGAGTTCTGGAGGGTGGCTGTGACGGAAAGCCAAGGAGCTGGGAAGGTACAGGAGAAGCAGGCATACGCTGGCCAGTAATTTTACCTTTCCACAATCCCTTCACTTCCTACTCACTACCAAGCCTTCCACTTTTCCTGCTGGTTGCTTTTCTTCCTGACATATTACTTTGCTCTCCTGTTCTCCTGTAGAATTAAGGAGTTTCTAAATAAGATCTCTAAGTTCCAACAGTTACAAATATCTCTAAGGTATAAACAAATATCTACCTGACAATTACAAATACAAGAAATACTAAAGAAGCTCTCCAGGATGAAAGAGATACCAGACAATAATTAAAATCCACATAAACAAAGGACACTAGTAATGGTAATTCTATAGTATTTATAAAAGATAGTATACTTATATATTCTCAATTTTAAAAAAGCAATTGCGAAAAGCATCATAAAATTGCATTGTTGAACTTATATACAGATGTAATATATATGACAGTACAAAGGAGTGAGGAGAGAATGAAGAACATGAAGCAAAGAAATGGCACCAGCTGTTAACTCAAATCCACAGGAAGAAATGAAGAGAGAGACCTGGAAATGGTAAGTAAATATGTTAATATAAAACAATCCTGACCGGGTGCGGTGGCTCACCCCTGTAATCCCAGCACTTTGGGAGGCCGAGGCGGGTGGATTGCCTGAGGTCAGGAGTCCGAGACTAGCCCGGCCAACATGGTGAAACTCTGTCTCTACTAAAAATACAAAAATTATCCAGGCATGTTGGCACATGCCTGTAGTCCCAGCTACTCAGGAGGCTGAGGCAGGAGAATCGCTTGAACCTAGGAGGTGGAGGTTGCAGTGAGCCGAGATTGCACCACTGCACTCCGGTCTGGGTGACAGAGCGAGACTCCGTCTCAAAACAACAACAACAACAACCAAAACAAAACAAACAAACAAACAAAAAACCCTAGCAATATGCTTTTTTCTTTTTTCCCTTAGCTTCTTTAAGAGACATAGATTATTATAACACTGTATTTTGGAGTTGACGACACAGATAAATGGAATATAACAATGAGAGCACCAAGCAGGAGAGGAAATGGAGGTACACCTGGAGTAACGTTTCTGTATTTTACTAGAATTAAGTTAGTATTAATCAAAAGTAGATTTGGATAAATTAGGAAATACGTTGTAATTCCTAGGGCAACTACTAAGAAAATACTTTAACGCAGAGTTTAAAAATAACCATTTGGGTATAAAACAATTCCCAAATGTGCCTATCTTCGCTTCGTCACATGATCCTAATCTCAATTCTCCTTGGAGGGCTGGCATTATGTACAGTAACCGAAGGGAACAGAAGGACGGCAGGGACACCACACATCAACCACGCCTGCAAGAACGTCTCAAGAATGGTTTTCTTCCACTGGAGCAAGCAACCCACCCCGACACTTACCCATCTTCTTGATGTACCAGTTCTTTTCGCCGTGAGACCTGTTCCAGTACAGGGCCCCCGCCGAGCTCACCAAGGCCATGACCAACAGGATACCAAACAACACCAGGATCTGTACGTTAGTCACCTTCTCCACGTTTGATCTCTTGAGAGGCGCTTTGGTTGAATTCTACACAACAGCGTTGAAAATCAGTAAGGGTCACAGAACAGATTTGGGGCAAGGGGTTGGGGGAAAGAAGGTAAAACAACCGTATTTAACAACCGACAAGTAAAAGACTATTTTTTTTGCCAAACAATCAGTGCAATTCAAAAGTGTACCATGCTCCTGATCAATAGCTAGTTTTGAGTAACAAAGAAAGACGACATACTCTACCAGCTTAAAGAACACATTCCAACGTCACATGATTTATTCTGTACTTCTTATGATTATATCATAGCTTAAAATTGTCACTTTCCTTATCTTAGAACACAACAGGTTCTAAATATAGTCCAGTTTCAAAGAAATCAGAACGCTGGTAATCCAAGGGAAACTTAGAAATTCCATATCATAAAAATCTAGAGAAGACCTTCACGGTAATAGCACAGTTCTACAATAAATATACAGAGATATTTCTAAAACACATATTTTCCCCCCTGGAGCTCAGAATTTGAGGAATAAAAAAAACATACACAAACGCATACATATCAATAATGCAAAACAGAACATTAATGGGTTTCAAAGTAAGTGGATGGACAAAAAGTTCACTTGGAGAACTGTGAACAAGAAGCAGGAGCAGCAGGAAGAGTCAGGAAAGGGCTGGGCAGGAGAAAGCTGAGCGGCATCCTGAATGATGGAGACAGCAAAGGAGAAACGGAAGGAGAACAGCAATCTTATCACAGGCTTAGCACCTGCCTTCTCACTTCTCACTGCTGCGGGGAAACCAGCCCAGCTGGAGCCGAGGCCAGTGTTGGCAGGAGAGTTTAGAAAGATTCATTAAAGCTGGATTCAAGAATCACTCCAGTGCAGGTGGAAAATTTGGGACTAGATCCTCCTCTCAGCCATGGGAGAGTCAGTAGAACTGTCTGAGGAAGACAGTTATGCACCTGAAGTCATTTTATTAAAAAATATCTGAAGGTACTTGTGGTGGTCAAACAAATGACCCCTCCCCCGCCAGTGATGCCCACATCCTACTTGTGGGGCACTGCGAGCATGTTATATTATTTTATTTTTTGAGATGGAGTCTCACTCAGTTGCCCAGGCTGGAGTCCAGTGGTGTGATCTCAGCTCACTGCAACCTCCACCTCCCGGGTTCAAGTGATTCTCGTGCCTCACCTCCCAAGTAGCTGGGATTATAGGCGCCCACCATCACGCCCGGCTAATTTTTTGTATTTTTAGTAGAGATAGGGTTTCACCATGTTGGCCAGGTTGGTCTCAAACTCCTGACCTCAGGTGATCCACTTGCCTCGGCCTCCCAAAGTGCTGGGATTACAGGCGTGAGCCACCGTGCCTGGCCTGAGTATGCTATTTTATACAGCAAAAGGGACTTTGTGGATGGGATTAAATTAAATTAACAACTGTGAGACAGGGAGAGATTATCCTGGATTACCCAAGTGGATCCGATCTAACCACAAGGGTCATCAAAAGGGAGAACCTTTCCCAGTTGTGCTCAGAGGGAGAGGTGGCGACAGAGAAGTGATGAGAGAGATTCCCCTCTGAGGCCTGCAGGAAAGAGCAGCCAACATCTCGAGTTTTAGCATAGGGAGTCTACTGCTCATAGTAGACTTCTGACCTATAGAACTGCAGCATAATAACTTAAGGTTTTTTAAGTCACTAAAACTATGGAAATCTGTCACAGCAGCCAGAGGAAGCCAGTACAGTAATACAGCAGGTTGGGGAAGGAGACACTGAAGAGAGGAAAGCCATAGGGGAATTATTTATAATCCATTCCTGGAGGTGAAATAATTTCTGATTTAAATTAAAAGCCAGGAATTGGACAGGGAGAGGCTCACAGCATGAGCCTGCAGGTCTCCTTCCATGAATCATGGGCCCGGTCTTTTTTTTTTTTTTTTTTTTTTGAGACGGAGTCTTGCCCTGTCGCCCAAGCTGGAGTGCAGTGGTGCGATATGGGCTCACTGCAACCTCTGCCTCCTTGGTTCAAGTGATTCTTCTGTCTCAGCCTCCCAAGTAGCTGGGATTACAGGCGTGTGCCACCACACCTGACTAATTTTTTGTATTTTTAGTAGAGATGGGGTTTCACCATGTTAGCCAGGATGGTCTCAATCTCCTGACCTCATGATCCGCCTGCCTCGGCCTCTCAAAGTGCTGGGATTATAGGTGGGAGCCACTGCACCCAGCCAGGCCCGGGCTTTTAGGAGACAACACTGATTTGCCACGTTTGGATAATCTGAAAGTTTGTAAGGCACTTACTTGTGCCAAACTTAAGTCAGCATTCTTCTTTACTAGTCTCCATTGATCTGATCATTAAAAGAGCTAGGATGACAATGTCTCCAAAGATAAGAATACAAATAAAGTCACAATGTGAAAATAAAACTGAGATGAAAACATGAGGCAATTCATTCCTAAGCTCCAAGAAAAATGTATACCACGTCACTGAAATTGTTATTTGAATTCTATTGGCAAACCAAAAATACTATTTCCCCATAGTTTTCTTTGGGGGTAGAGGAGTTGGGAGATTGTACTGGTGATTCTGAAAAGCTAAGTCCTTTAAATATCTAAACAACACAGCAGCTTTTTCCTTTATTTCTACTTTTTTCCCTTTTACTTTATCTCTCTAAATTATTCATCCTTTACGGACTTTAAAAAAAAATTCCTCAGGAGTCTAAATGGAAATCCATTAGTAAAAGCCAACTTATCATCAATCAAATACTACATCAAGGTCAACTGAGACGACACATCCAGGTCTGGCCTCATGGTAAGGGCTGGCAGGCCAGGTCCAGGACTGGTCATCCTAACTCTTAAAAACGAAGCATGATCTCATCATTCTTAATAAATATTCACTAAATGTACAGGCAGGAAAAAATTACCATAAACCTCATTTCTATACCGCATTTGTTATTGACTTCTGATCTTTTTCAGTGGCTGAATTCTGGCCAATTAGGAGGATTAGAGAACTTTATCTTTCATCTAACAGAAGAGGAACAACCCCAGATCTTCAAGCTTCAACATGTACACTTTGTGGAAAGTCAACCTCAGCCTACTGACTCCCATCCCCTGAACATTTTTACTTGCAATGATCAATGATGAGGGGTTTTTTTGTTTTTTGTTTGTTTGTTTGTTGGAGACAGAGTCTCATTCAGTCACCTGGCTGGAGTGCAGTGGCACGATCTTGGCTCACTGCAATCTCCACCTCCCAGGTTCAAGCTATTCTTGTGCCTCAGCCTCCATAGTAGCTGGAACCACAGGTGCACACCACCACACCCAGATAATTTTTTGTATTTTTAGTAGAGACAGGGGTCTCACCATGTTGCCCAGGGTGGTCTTGAACTCCTGAGGACAGGCAGTCTGCCCACCTCAGCCTCCCAATGTGCTAGGATTACAGGTGTGAGCCACCGCACCTGGCCCAATGATGAGCTTTTAGCGTAGGGAATTTTAGGTTAAATTCCCACAGGCAATATAAGTTCTTCCATAAAATTCTTAAAGAACCTTGCTACTTCAGTGTAATGGAATTATAAATAGAAACAGGTCAAAATGTCAGATTTTGAAAAAGCTAAAATCAGACCTGTATCTTAGATATTTTATTCCCTCCTGAGGAAACAGGCAATTGAATTCTAGTTAGAAAAGCTGTCCCCAACCTTTTTGGCATCAGGTACTGGTTTCATGGAAGACAATTTTTCCACAGACTTGGGTGGAGATGGTTTTGGGGTGATTCGAGTGCATCACATTTATTGTGCACTTTAATTCTATTACTCTTACATTGTAGTGTGTAATGAAATAATTATACAGCTCACCATAATGCAGAATCAGTGGGAGCCCTGAGCTTGTTTTCCTGCAACTACAGTCCCATCTGTGGGTGATGGGAGACAGTGACAGATCACTGGGCATTAGATTCTCAGAAGGAATGAGAAACCTAGATCCCTTGTATACGCAGTTCGCAACAGAGTTCACGCTCCTAAGAGAATCTAATGCCACCGCTGATTGACAGGAGGGGAGCTCAGGCAGTAATGTGAGGGATGGGGAGCTGCTGTAAATACAGATGAAGCTTCACTAGCTTGCTTGCCACTCTCCTCCTGCTGTGGGGCCTGGTTCTTCACAGGCCACAGACTGGTACCAGTCCGTGGCTTGGGGCCTGGGGACACCTGGGTTACACTGGCTCTGGAGTTTGACTGTTCGGGTTTTGTTTCTTTTATTTGTTTATTTAATTTTTTTTTTTTTTAGATGGAGTCTGGCTCTGTCGCCTAGGCTGGAGGGCAGCAGCACAATCTTGGCTTACTGCAACCTCTGCCTCCTGGGTTCAGGCAATTCTCCTGCCTCAGCCTCCTGAGTAGCTGGGATTACAGGTGTGCACCATCATGCCCAGCTAATTTTTGTATTTTTAGTAGAGATAGGGTTTCACCACGTTGGCCAGGCTGGTCTCGAACTCCTGACCTCAAGTGATCCACCCGCCTCGGCCTCCCAAAGTGCTGGAATTACAGGCGTGAGCCACTGCCCCCGGCCAGACGGCCTGTCTTTTGAATCCTACTAGTTTTGTGAGCTTGGGTTACTCTATGCCACAAGCCCCCTCATCTGTAAAATGAGCACAATACCACCTAGCCATTGTGAGGAATAAATGAGTTGATATATGTGCATCACTCAGAATCGTGCATGATTTGTTGTAATTATGTTTGCCGTAATTAGTGTGATAATCTCTCTTTTTCCCACTGAATCAACCAACAGAAATAATAGACATAAACATTTCTACAGGTAAGTAAACTAAACATGAACTGAAGGAACCTTGAAGGAAAAAAGGCATTGAGGTGAAAGACTTAAAAAAAAAAAAAAAAATGGTAGAAGAACCCAAAGGCAACTGAGTTTCCTCTCTGTGGTCAAGTAGCACAAGTACAGACAAACAGTGTTATTTCACAAACAGGATGGCTTCCAGCTATGTGTGTTACATCATATTCCTTTTGAAAGCTCATTATTTTTACCTGTTGTTTCAGCCCTAAAGGCACAGCGGGTCTAGCACAGAGGTTTCTGGGGTTTTCCATCATTCTTCACAGGAGCAGTCAACAAGCAAGAAGCCTTGCAAAGAGGTTTCTCACCCCTAGGGGCAAGGAAAAGTGCCCCTCACTCTCACCGAATGCAAACTCAGTGCATGCCTTACTCACTGAAGAGAAGACTGGAGCGTGTTAAAGGATCGTTTAACTCATGTAGTATTGTTTTTCCAGACCAAAAACTCCAGAAAGTTGGTAATACATTGTATTACCAATGTATGCTCTAGAAAAACAATATTACAACCTGCAAAAAAAAAAAGAAAAAAAGAAAAAAAAAAAAAACACCCAGTGTATAAGAAATGTTGGAAAGTGCTTAAATTTATAATATGCACAATCTTTACTGGGGCCTTGACCATATGTGAGCTAGCTACCCACGACCTCTCGGCCACTTCATCACAAAAAACAGAAGTAGGCTGGGAACTGTGGCTCATGCCTGTAATCTCAACACTTTGGGAAGCCAAGGTGGGTGGATCGCTTGAGTTCATAAGTTTAAGACCATCCTGGGCAACATGGTGAAACCCTGTCTCCACAAAAATAAAAAAATTAGCCGGGCCTAGTGGCATGTGCCTATAGTCCCAGCTACTCAGGAGGCTGAGGTGGGAGGACGGCTTGAGCCTGGGAGGCTGAGGTTGCAGTGAGCCAAGATCGCGCCACCACACGCCAGCCTGGACAACAAAACCAGACCCTGTCTCACAAAACAAACAAAAAGCCAGAAGTAGTAATTTGTGGTTAGCAGAGCTCCCAAACTGTTCAGCAAGGGTTACTGACACTGCACTATGGGAGTTAAAGGATACTTTCTAGGTGGCAGGGTACTAAACTCTTTTTATTTTTTTTGAAATGGGGTCTCACTATGTCGCCCAGGCTGGTCTCAAACTCCTGGTCCCAAGTGATCCACCCATCTCAGCCTCCTGAGTTCCTGCATGGCTAGAGCACTAAACTATTCATCAAGATAAATTCTCCATATGCAGGCCACTCAGAAAAAATAAACTTAAAGCATTCCAGTCAGCCCTTGTGGATGGATACGGACCTAGGAGGGCGGATGGATCAAGCACACCTCAGATACACTAAATAATCCTGATCCACCCAAGAGCTGCCTCTCAGCATTCACCAACTCTTCATTTTCCTAGCTGCCGTGGAGCCCTCCCGCCTTGCTTCAACACACAAGCTCTGCAACAGGCCATTGCGCCTGGGCCCTAGCCTTCCGGCTCCTGAACTTCCCCCTGCACTCCCACTCCCTCAAGAGCGATCTCCTCCTTGCCTCCCACAGTCAAGGACACGCCTCCTTTGAGCACCCCCAAGCAGAGGGTGCGCCAGTAGACATCTGCATCCTTTGGCCTCTGAGGGTAGCATCCCCGGATGTATATTCAAGACCTGGTAATACTTCTGGACCTTTATTCCTTGGATGCCATGTTTTAAAAAAAAAAACTCACTCATAAAATTCACGCCATTTGGCTACACTACCGACCTGTCAGTTGCTCCCCATCACTCACTGAAGTCTTGACAACTGGCTCATGGCATTCCTCTCTGGCCCAGCCTCACCATTATCCCATCTTCAAACTCACAGCGCTGACCCATCAAATGCCTTAGTCTCTCAGATCCTTACTTGTCAACATCGAATGGCCTTCAACAGCTCTGCCTTTGACTTCCTACTCGCACGGGTCACTCCCAGGTCTCCCGTGCTAGAAACTCTCTACCCCCGAAATACAAAGACAAGATTCTACCCACTGATCAGCCTGTCACTCAGCAACTCCAACAACCCTCTTCAACTTCAGGGAGTCTCTCAACCCTTCTAATCCCATCTCTCCTCCCTGTCTTCAATGTGTTTACTAGCTGGGGTGGCCACCAAGGTCTACCGCTTCATCTCCTCTAATACTTACCTCTTTCATCTGATTATCATTTGACCTCAAAGAGGAGATCAACACAACAGTTTCCCTTCCCTAGCTCCATATCTAAAATGTGCTCCTGCCAGGGGAATCATTCTTAGCATGCAGTCAACTGGCTTCCAACTTAGGTTGAATGACCTCCTATACATACTGACAGCCCTTAGTAATGACACACATTCCAGTATTTCTCTCTCTACTTTGTCATTCTATATTACTCCTTAGCCCGACTGGCTCCCCGAGGGTAAGCACCTGTATGGTCTAGCATTGGACTTGGTATGTGGTCACTAAATATTTTTAAATCAAGAAATACAGCCAAATGTGCATTGTAGAAGTTATACAAAAGAACAGACAAGCTGAAAAGCCAATTCTCATTAATAGCCACCATTAGCAAAAATAAGATGCCAAGTGATACCAAAGAAATGTAAGAAACGACATATAGGGACACTGATTTATGTAGAATTTCAAAAGCTGTCTGGCAAAATACGTCATAATATTAACGTGACCTATAAATTCACAAACAATTTTTTAAAAAACATTAACAGGGAAAAAGAGCAAAATCATTTTAACTTCATTTTTTTCTTGGGTATATGAAAAATAAACAGTTCAAAAATAACTGATTTTAAAGTGTCTAAACTTCAGTTAAATTAGACAATTTGCTATAAAATCCTAATTAATGGGATAAAGAGGAGAATTAGAAAGAAAAATTTAAAAGTTAGAACTAATCCCCACTTAAGTCCAGAAGATAAAATAAGTTAGAATTGATTGTTCCCCTAATCCAGAAAACAAAGACCATTTGAATTTCAGGCATAAGGTAACAAATATCAGATAAGAGAACAGAAATCCAGAAGAAGCTACCTAAGGAACTAAATAAAATAAAGGCAGTTCCTTTCCAAATTTAGGTTCATAGACAAACTCGAACTTCCTAAATGCAACATCTGCATTTTCCACCTTCTAGTCAATAAAAGCAGAAAGAAAGAAAAAAAAGACTGAAATCAGCAGAGAACTGTTTTACCTGCATGAGTTTGGTGTCGTGTCCAGTATAAACAACTATGCCAAAGACCCACTGAGTATTTCTAAGCTGCGTACCTCTTAATAAGATCTGGTCAGGCCCCAGGGCAACAAGGCTAAAAAATAAAAAATAAAAAAAAAAAAACAACGATATTTAATGATAGTCTGGAAAATGAGCATGAGTTTTTCCCTTAAACATGAACCCACAATAAATCAAATGTTCCCTTTGCTCCAATTTGAACTACTTCACTGAGAAACACAGGCAACAAAGGTTATCACTGGCTTAATCTACCCCAAAAGGACCCATAGAAAGTTTTATTTTACATTCATCACTACACAAACAAAGGTGTTTTTTCTATAAAACGTTACAGGGAATTATATCTCTCATGATCCTGTTATGAAACTCAACACCCAGAAAGGAAGTTGCTAAAATAACAACTGAAGCTGACTCATTTGTAGTAAGTACTCTTATTGGAAGTATGATTATTGTTGTTATTTGTAAAATAAATCTAGTGTATTTTACAGACTATTAGAAGGGAGTAAAATCTTAAAAAGCAGCAACCTATCATATCAATGTTTTAAAGGATGACTTAATGAGTAAATAAAGACCTGAGTGATAACTGAGAAATTCAAAATGGGGAACCCGTAGAATAGCTCTGTATGCTACATGAAACCAACAAGCAGCCACACTTAGCTGTCATATTTATAATCATTTGGGTGGATTCCCATGATCAGGTCCTTCCAAGCCTTGGGTCGTCAAAATATAAAGGACACCCCAAGAGGCTGGGTTACAGGGTTAGCGGGGGTGCATTGGCCAGAGGCACAAGACAAAAGACGGCCAGAAGGTAGAAACTGTTCCCCAACATCAGAACAAAAGACAACTCCGGAACAACATAACAAATGCCAGAAGGACAAAGATAACAGAATATAGACAGGAGGGCACTGAATATTCTAAAGGAAGAATAATCAACTTTCTAAAAACAAACAAACGCTCCTTAGAAGAAGGTTAGCAAACACACATACACACACACACACACACACACACATTTCTGTAACAAGTGTATTAGCTTGTATACACCTCAGATAACTCTCCTCTGCTTTTCTGGACAATTTTATGCAGCTAAAACCATTTCTCCTGCCTGGTAGAGAATAGGCACAGAAAGAATATGCCACATGCTTTGAGCCTCATCCGAGGCCCTTGGGCTCAGGGTTTTTTTCTTAAATTTAAGGAAGCCTTCAAATTAATGGAAAGGGTATGAAATCTCACTGTCTTAAAATATTACAAAACTAGGAAACAAACACATTTTCCAAAGCTCCAGTAATTCTTAGTCACATAGTTTAAAAGACAATGAAGAAAAGACACGTAATACCTTTTCCCATCTAAGTTCAAGTTTCCAGTGAAGTCATAGAGGTGGCGATTGGGCCCTTCACACTCTATAGTTCCAGATAACTTCATCAGAACTTCACGTGTTTGCATGTCAGCAGTGTGACTCAAACCCTAAAAGATTAAACCAAAGAGGAAGTCAAACACAATCTTCTGTGCTTAGGGACACCATTCAGCATCCCTATGGTTAATCAAAAGGAAAAATAAGGCATCTCCAGTGCAATAATTTGGGGGGCTAACAAGTCAAACTGACAGCCCCTCAAGGCAGACTTTTCCAGTAGCTTTTGCCACAGTGATCTAATGCAAAAGTGGCAAAAGAATGTCATGAAGCTGAAAGTTAAGATTCTACCACTATGCTGGAGACATCCGTGCACAAGTAAGAATTAACATACCCCAGCACCTCACAGCAAGCACAATCTACTAACTGTATGCTAACACTGGTCATAAAGATAGAACAGAGTAGCCCTTCAATAATTTACACTCTTCTCTTTTTCTTTAAGAGACAGGGTCTCACTCTGTCCCCCAGGCTGGAGTGCAGTGATGCGATCATTGTTCACTGCAGCCTCAAAATCCTGGGCTCAAGCGATCCTCCCACCTCAGCCTCCTAAGTAGCTGGGACTACAGGTACGTGCCATCATGCCCAGCTATTTTTAAAGTTTTTTGTAGAGATAGGGCCTTGCTATGTTGCCCAGGCTGTAACTCTTCTTTAAATGGAAAAAAAAAAAGTCTAAAGCAAATATCTACAGTAGAAAAGAAAGATATATGGACAGAATTGCTGAATTCAACTTTAAGCAGCAAACATTTTTTAAGTGTCAAAATGCTTAAAATTTTCTTATGTTAAAGACCATTCTTCATTCTTGGCCAGGTGCAGTGGCTCACGCCTGTAATCCCAGCACTTTGGGAAGCCAAAGCAGGTGGATCGCTTGAGTTCAGGAGTTTGAGACCAGCCTGGCCAACATGGTGAAACTCCGTCTCTACTAAAAAATATATAAAAATTAAGCCAGGTGTAGTAGCATGAATCTGTAGTCCCAACTACTCAGGAGGCTGAGGTGGGAGAATCATTTGAACCCGGGGAGCAGAGGCTGTAGTGAGCCAAGGTCGCATCACTGCACTCCAGCCTGGGTAACAGAGTGAGGCTCCATCTCAAAACAAAAAAAAGAACCAGAAAAAGACTATTCATAATTCTAGAATTAAAATATATGGTAAGAATAGTTTTCTTTAAGGCACGGAAGTTTTGTATCTAATTATATCACCCTCTAGGATTAGAATCTTTATTAAACAATGATGTAAACTGGGGTATGTGGAGCTTTTCTGCTCCATTTGTCCACTAAGCTGTGCGCTTCCCAGCCACTCAGCTTCGCTGAGATGTCCCCTCTCTCCAGCATCACAGGCAGAGAGCTCAATAAGACGCTACATGAAGGCCTGACACCCTTCGTGACCTACAGTTTGACGCAGCCTGCTTTTTCCAGCTCTCTACATATTCTCTCTCATCATAAATGGCATATTCTTCCCATAGATTCCATTAAGGCTAAGGCATAACCCTTAGTGGCTGAACATTTTATTTCTCTAGAAAAAGATGTGTGGGGACCACATTTGCAGTTGTGTCTACCATAACAACACAAGTCATATACGACTTTACCTGACGTATTTTAAGGTTCGTCTCCCCATCCAGATTAGCTGTTTCAACATAACACATTGCCTGAGGTTCACTAAGGAGAGAGAAAAAAAGAGCCAAGTTTCATAAGGTCCTTTCCACAGATTCACAGCTTAGAAAATCTCCATTATGGAATCTATGTCTGCTGATTGGCCCTTCAAAATAAATTGTTATAAATAACCACTATAGTAGGAGTAATGGATGAAAAAGGAAACACACACTCGTCTTTGGGACTCAGCACGAGTACAGAGTCATTTGCCCAGATGATATCCCCTTGTGAGCCCCACATAGTGACTGCTGAGCCTCAAGACAGGAAAGAACTGAAGATGAAAGAGAAGGGAAAACACGTGATGTCCCCACTCAGACCCAACCACTGGGTTCAGGCAATCCTTCAAGTCTGGGGCTGGGCCTGACCAAAAAGGCTGCCCAAGGCACGGCCGTAGAAACACACATTTTTTGAAGAAAACAACAGCCAGGGGAGTTGAAGGATCAAGGCATAGGCTTGGCAAGGCTTTGCTTCTATGCCATTTTTACAATCTGAAGGCCAACTTTTTAATCAAAACACCTAGCATTAAAGACAGAAAACTCAAAGAATAAAAATAAGCATAACAGATATTACACTTCTATTTCTAATCTTTGAGTTTAGCTACATTGACATAGTGATTAACCACCCCCTGCCTCAAAAACTAAAAAAAAAAAAAACCCTAGTTAAAGTAAAATCCCCTAGCACTACCTTTATGGGCTCTAAGGCCTCAGCAAATTGTTTAGTCTCTCTGTATCTCAATCTTGTCATGTACAAAGGAAGTCTATCCAGGGTTATTGGGAAGATTAAGTGGGACAACCTCCTCAACAGGCTGTTCGGCACACACACAGCACACACTCAGACACTAATAGTGAGCATGCTGGAAACATGATGTCAGCTCAAGCAATCCTGTATTAAGACCAAGTTAAAAAAAAAAAAAAAGAAAAACTAGCTGGGCACTGTGGCTCACGCTTGTAATCCCAGCACTTTGAGAGGCCGAGGCAGGAGGATGGCTTGAGGCCAGGAGTTCCAGAATCAGCTTGGTCAACATCTACAAAAAAATTTTAAAAATTAGCCAGGTGTGGTGGCATGCACCTGTAGTCCCAGCTACTCAGGAAGCTGAGATGGGAGGATCACTTGAGCCCAGGAGTTTGAACTTACAGTGAGTTATGATTGAGCCACTGCACTTCAGCCTGGGTGATGGAGTAAGACCTTGTCTCCAAAACGAAACACACACACACACACACACACACACACACACACACAATTTTCTAGGGTCACAGCCAAGACTTAAAGTCCGAACTATCAAGTGACGAATATTTTAATATTTCTAAGAGATTCTTTGTTGTCAATGAATACGGACAAATACAAATCCTACCCTGTGTTACTGGTTCTTTCTCCCCCTCCATAGGCCTGGGGTCCTATTTTTAAATCCATTATCTCAAGCAGAAAATTAACGCTTAGGCTTAAAATCCAATGAGTGATTAACTTCAATACAACAAATGCCATCTGCAATCAAAGAAAATGCAAACGGCCTGCGTATCTATGATTCCCAACAGTGTATAAATATAGGAAGTTATAGTCCTAACGTCACACAATTTAATCTTGAATTCAAGAATAGATGTCAATTCTCGTCCTAATTTTGGCTTTCTTTCCTAGCTATAAACTTTCACGCATCAAGCCCAAAAAAAGTCAAGAATTGCACTGAGTGATGATTCCTTCCTAGAATAAAACTACCTAGAGAAAGTGAAAATGATACTAGGACAGAAAAGGGGCAAAACATGGACGGATGAAGAGCAAACACCATCTGCTGGTCACGATTACACTGAGAAAGCACCCGTGGTTCTTGAACAGCTATTAAAGTGCAGCACTGGGTTCCGCAGAAGAGACTGCTGGCAGGGCCCATCAGGAAACAGATTCTGAAATCTCGGATATGCTGCAACCTGAGACCCCTCCACTGCTCTAGACTCAGTATCCCTATAAATAAGAAATACCCACCAAGTAGCCAGGAGACTAAGTGGAGACAATACACACAAAAGAGTTCAGAAAAAGCACAAAGGAACGAATGGGAGAAAGAAACCAAGGGTCATGGCAGGAGAAGGCAAATGACAAGAAATGGAAGAATGGGACAGAGAGAGGATGGTAGAAGGAAACAGGTAGCTCAAGATTGCTCCAGTCACTGCTTAATATTTTATGGTTCTTAACATTTATTGCAAAAAAAAAAAAAGGTGCCCGCTAGCACAGCTAACCTGGAGGACAGCAGGACCACATCTGCTGGAAGATACTGCCCGTTGACGACCTTCACAATGTCTCCCACTGCCACCTAGAGAGCCAGGGACGAGGACAAAGAGGCATGAAAGAAAAGAAACAAAACACACATGGTGAAAAAGGTGCTTAAATATTTGACGAAAAAAATTATTATATAACTAAGCCATGAGGTTTAAGATGCAGAAGCCCAAATTATTTTCCTTGACAAGAACAAAAGGAAAGTGCTTCCATGCAGACACTGGTAATGTTGCCTTTTTTGCAATGATGTTTAATAAAAAAGGAAAGGGAGAGGGAGTCAGAACAGCTATAAAGATCTCGTTTTCTTCCAATTACCCATCCATTTACAAATACTTGAGCATTTCCATAGCTGTACACAGTAGGGTAGAATGGTCACCCACACCCTGCCAGAGCCCGCCTAATGCCTGGGCTCGATCCCCACTGCACCCCCGATGAGCTGTGTAACGATGAGCAAGTTATGTAAACTCTGTGTGCCTCAGTTTCCTCATCTATATAATGAAGATAAAGGCACATATTTCACAGAGTGACTGTAAGGATCAACTAAGTTAACACACATAAATTTTTCTCTGTTTTACAAATTGAGATGCAGAAAACAAAATAACTTGATCACAGTAATACAGCCACTGAGTGTTAGAACCGGGATTCAAAACAGGGCAAGCTGCACGGAAGACCAATGCTCTGATTAAAAGGCAACAGGAAATTCACCCATGAAAAGTGCGCCTAAAAGGCCCCCTGGAAATATACCATGTAAAATGGAGAAGATTTGTACAGCCTCAAGAAATTCCCAGAAAAAGGGTCACGGCCAAAGTCAGAGACCACCTTGGGGAACAGACTCCACCAGACAGAAGATCCCAAGCCAAGGAAAAGGGCTGTGGTCTCCAAAATGGCACCACGGCCACGTGTCTACAAATCCTTTCAGTAACATCGCAGAAAGCACCAGGGTGGAGAGGACTGGGGCTTTCAAATCAGACAAGACTAACTCCAATCCTAGCTTTATAACCGTGTGCTGGCTTTGCGATCTCGGCAAGCTGCTTCGCCTCTCAGCGCCCCAGCACCTCACGTCTGAAACAGGAAAACAGCGCCACCGGCCTTGTAATGTAAATGCAGTGACTAAGGAAGTATACACAGCACCTAGCATAAAGCAGGTCCATATAAATGTCAGTCTCCATCAGCAGGAGCACAACTGAAAGGACATAATGAGTGTGAAGGTCAAGGACATTAGAATTCTCTGATGATACTAGAAGACCATTCCGAGTACAGTAATAATTGTAAAGCTCAAAATGAGCACTTACGCTTTCAATTTCCTATTCTAGCCATGTTACTATTCTCTTAGAAACCAGGAATTTCAAGTGATATGATACTTGTGAAAAACTACCAGATCTTAGAAGCTAGCAGGTGCCCATGTTTAATTTTCCGCTGGGAAAAAGGCAAATTTACCGAAACGTATCCTATTGGTGCTTTAAGTTGTTTATTGAAGTGTCTGGGGAAAATGCCACAAAGCTATTTTAACAATCACCAGTACAAAAGCAAGGGATGTTATGTGAATTGAAAGTGTTTTTTTAAAGTAAAACTATTTGGGCCAGGTGCAGTGGCTCACACCTATAATCCCAACACTTTGGGAGGCCGAAGCAGGTAGATCACTTGAGGTCAGGAGTTCAAGACCAGCCTGGCCAACATGGTGAAACTCTCATCTCACCACAAAAAAAAAAAAAAAAAAAAAAATAGCCAGGCGTGGTGGTGGACACCTGTAGTCCCAGCTACTCGGGAGGCTGAGGCAGGAGAATTGCTTGAACCCAGGAGGCAGAAGTTGCAGTGAGCCGAGACAGCGCCACTGCACTCCAGCCTGAGCAACAGAGCGAGACTCTGTCTAAAAAAAAAATAAAAGTAAAAATATTTCATATGAATAGCTCAATTACATATAAAAATCAGAAGAAGTAATTAGTAAAGAAAAAAAATCACTCGAAAGGAAAATTTGTCATGTTTTCCAAAGAAACAAGGCAGTGGATTTTTTAAAATTCCAAGTGGGAGGACAAGAGAAATTATGGCTTTCTCTCATTTTTACTCTCTAAATAAAGCAACATTCATATGTCAGTAACCAAGTACTAAGAAGTTTTATGTACATGAGAAACGACTTACTTGGATTTTGCTTGAAAAAAAATTTTTTTGGTTGTTTGTTTTCTGTTTTTGAGACAGGGTCTCACTCTGTCACCCAGGCTGGAGTGCAGTGGCGCGATCAAGGCTCATTGCAATCTCCGCCTCCCACGCTCAAGTGATCTCCCACCTCAGCCTCCTGAGTAGCTGGGATTATAGGCACGCACCACCATGCCTGGCTGATTTTTGTATTTTTTTTGTAGAGATGGGGTCTGGCCATGTTTGGCCAGGCTGGTCTTGAGCTCCTGAGCTCGAGTGATCCACCTGCCTCAGCCTTCCAAAGTGCTGGGATTGCAGGCATGAGCGTGACCAGCCTGGAAATGGTTTTCTATTTCATGTGCTTAAGTGATTGTTCCTTGTGTGTGCAACACTCCCTCAAAGAATTAGTACAGTGGGAACAGAAACCCTCCAGATCCCTGAATCCACTCTAGCCTCAGAGAGTTCCTCAAGTCTCTTAATTTTGAGGAAGTAGCTGAAAGATCCTCTCGAAGTCAATCAAAGTCACTGAGATCCACCTGAGAGCTGCCTCTCGGTGCTCACCAGTGACTCAGCTACAGCCCAGGGGACGGCAGACCTGAGCTTCAGCACTTCAGATTAGATTACTATCATTTTGGGGACCTTAAGGACAGCCAGCTCCCCCTTGCCTGACATCTCTGCCCTCTCCTGTATTCTCATCCTCACACTGAACCACTCACAGTTCCGCAGCTAGTTACCCCCGATTCACCCTTCAAGAGGCACTAGAGCGTCTCTGGAGGGCAGACTTTCCTGATCTGAACCACGGCGTCTAGATAGGTGGCCCCTCCCAGCTGTTCCCAAGGTGGACGCTTTCTCGTACACAGAGCTCAACAAGTGCCCTGCGTCAGGTTAGTTCCCTCTCTCTCCCAGGACACCGATGGTTCTTCAGTGTGCTCCTACACCATCGGCTTCAGCCTCAACTAATAATTTGTTTAAACGTGCAAATTCTAGGGCCCCACCCGAGACCCAGTGAATCAGATACCCTGGGAGTGGGGCCCAGCCATCTGGGTTCTAGCAGCCCTGCGGACAGTGACTGGGAAGCCCACTGACGTTTGAAACTCCTTAAGGGAAGTGCTGTGTTTCATTCTTCCCGTGCCTAGTACAATCTCTAACACATGCCAGGAGCGCCACTGAAATAAAACAAGTATATACATTTTAAATGGAAATAAAAATGTATGTGGTACAATATAGAACCGGCGTTTCTTTGTGATTGTTGTTTTTCTCCCAAATGAACACTGGAAACAGTCATGAGTTTCAGGAGTCTGCAAAGCCGTCAGCTCCTGGACCATCAATCAGAGACCATCACTCCATTTTCTGCTGTTTCAAGTAATGTCAGGCCCTCAGAATCCAAACCATTCTTCACTCTAGCTGATACTGATACCTTTCTGGGGAGGGAGTCACAAGAAGGACCCTAGAGAAATAGAGGGGCAATTTCCCAGTGCTGGGAGAACCCCTGAATTCCTTTAGCATTGGGAGCGTTTCTCCCACTGTGTGTCAAGAATTCCCAACCTCCTGACGAAGAACCACGACCTTTCCAAACGTGAGGCTGATGAACATTTGCAACACAGGACTTCAAGACTGCTGCAAAGGTGAAGCTGTTACTGCAAAACACTTTTATCAAGGAGAAATTTCTTTAAAGGGTGGGGGAATTCTCCTACAACAAAGTAAAGTAAAACGAAAACTAAAGCAAATGCTGCAGTTATCATATCACGGGCATTTTTCAGATATAAAAGACTATAAGAGTCATTTAAAAACATTGTTTACTAAATGTTTAGCAAGAAACACTATTTCAAGTTACCCTTCTAAAACGTTGTTTTCTTTTGAAATCATGTTAATCGGCTATGAGAGTCATCCCCCAACACGTCCTGTGTCCATTAAGAAGGTCCAGCTAAAACGCTCATTTTATCAGATATAAAATACCCAGATGGTAAGGCAGATTTCTTCTAAATTTTCTACTCATCACCACAAACAACCAAAAAACCACACCATTCTTCAACCCTCTAAACCTCACACGTCCGGGGACGTGGAGGCAAAGCTTTCCTTGCTGTTATTAAGAGCAGCTAACCGCTGTGCTAGAACGGAAACGGGGTGGTTTCTTACCCCCATTCCACCATTCTGTAGTTAATGACCTTTCCACCCAAAAATGTTAGAAGTGAGAATCACAAATGCTAAAAACAAAAATAAACTTTAACTTAGATTAAGACAACAGAGGACCAGGGAAAATGTTTCTCAAATTGGATTTAGAAACTAGAAAATACTTTGAGCTTTCAGAAATGTCAGTCAGGAACAATGAAGTTCATAGCTTGAAGTGACACACTGGGCCCTTACTAGAAGGGGCAGGGGACAGAGTAAACACGCCTCGGGTCTCAGCAGACCTCACGGAAAACTCTACCATCTCTTAACACAAACTTCATACTGCAGTCAAGACCAGCCATTCATCACACGTCTTCAAACCAATAGTACTGGTGCGTCTTTAAAATTCGTTTTTACCTCTTTCCACACAATGGTATGCCACACACCATTTCGTAACACTGAAAAAGAGAAAAATAAAATATTGGTTAATACTGGTAATAAATCGAATCAGTTTCCTAAAATCCAAAAGCCTTCTTTTAGAATTCCATTTATTAATTCTAACACACCCTACCTTTAGCCATGACGGCATAACATCAGCACCCCCACTCAAAATGGAACATCAGTGTATGTACCTCTGTAACATATGTACATTAATGCATACACATCAATGTTTATGTATGTAAGTTAAATCTACTTATTTTCAGCCCAGAAGAAAAAAAAAAAAGGCCTGCTGTTCCACAATTTAAAAAAAACTAAACAGCTGGGCACGGTGGCTCATACCTGTAATCCTAACACTTTGGGAAGACAAGGCAGGCAGAGAGGTTGAGCCGAGATGTTTGAGACTAGCCTGGACAACATGGTGAAACTCATCTCTACCAAAAATACACAAAAATTAGTCAGGGGTGGTGGTGCATGCCTGTAGTCCCAGCTACTCAGAAGGCTGAGGTGGCAGGATACCCTGAGCCTGGGAGGTCAAAGCTACAGGGTACCATGATCACGCCACTGCACTCCAGCCGGGGAAACAGGAGTGAGACCCTGTCTCAAAAAATTAAACAAACAAACCAAAAATTGATGTTGTAGAAATAAAACAATAAGAAGTAGAAGATGGAAGTAAGGAGAGATTATAAATGAAGGACGTGAATGCTTAGACTTTTTATGGACATAAAAACTGTCTAGTTCCTGAAAATTACAACCTTTTCTAACATTCTAAAATACACAAATGCTGTTCAAATCTTAATTATTAGGACTAAAATCATGTTCAATTTGTTTTTTACTATTTCTTTAAAGTATTTTATAGATCATCTTCCCAATTTATCTCAATACCACTCAGTACTTATTTAAAATTCCTTAAATGCAGGCCTTATTCTTAAGTTTTCCAGTGGAAAAAGTGATTCAGCCTGGGATCTTACCTATGGTTTTCTTTTTGTTAACTGCATTGTCTGCCTTGTGTCGCTTCTGTTACAGAAAGAGAAAAAATAGTTCTAACAAAAGTTCCACATGAATAATTGAAATAGCAAACAAAACAATCAGGAAATTACAGGGGACAAGGAAATTAACAGCCAACAATGCTCATGCTATAAAATTCAATTCAACGATTTTGTGATCTATCAGCACTCCCTAAGTTTAGAAGTGGTCTCCTTAGTTTCAATTATTTTATTGTGGTTCTAGCACTTGGAA
Source organism: Theropithecus gelada (assembly GCF_003255815.1). Taxonomy (NCBI): domain Eukaryota; kingdom Metazoa; phylum Chordata; class Mammalia; order Primates; family Cercopithecidae; genus Theropithecus; species Theropithecus gelada. Next base: position 57,568,010 of record NC_037685.1, on the reverse strand, counting down.
GTACAAAACTTTTCACTCCTTGCTTTAGATCAGACTGCAATGATTATTCAGTATGATAAACCCAGCAACAAACAGCCAACTTCATTTTATTGATAAAGTAACGTTGCTTCAATGTGTACAGGTTGCGGATCCCTTATCTGACATGCTCGGGATCCGAAGTGTTTCATATTTCAGATTGTTTCAGATCTTGGAGTATTTGCATATACCCAATGAGGTATCTCCGGGATGGGACCCACGTCTAAACATGAAATTGATTTATGTTTCATATTCACTTTATACACATAGCCTTCATACAGTGTTTATAATAATTTTGTGCAGCCATCACATGAGGTCAGGTGTGGAGTTTTCCACTTGTGGCATCATGTCGGCATGCAAAAAGTTTTGGATTTTGAAGCATTTCAGATGTGGGGTTTTTGGATTTAGGGATGCTTAACCTGTGTTATATTTATTTACATACCTATTTTTTTAAATATTCATTTACATACCTATTTATTTACATACCTAGTCCCAGAAAGATGCATATATGTTTGTGAAAGCAAGATGTGTGTATGTGTGTGTAAGGGGGGAGAGGAAGATCCAGAGACAGAGAGACAGCACACACAAATATATATATACACGTTTTTTGTGTGTGTGTACGTATATATATATGTACACACACACACAAATATATAGGGGAAGACAGAGTAAGAAAGAGAGAGAAAAGGAATATAGTTGTTGTAGCCAATGAACTTGGAGCTACACTAGGATGATTGTGAGGGGAGAAGATTCTTGTACAGTTGCCTCAGGCAGAGCGAGACAATGCTGCCATCCTAGACAGCACAGCAATCCTTCATTTGCTGCCCAAATTAGCAAGCTCTAAAGCAGGCTATAAGGAACATCAGTGATAAAAATCAACGGGGCTCCAGAGACCTAATATTTGAAAACAAAGTTTGAACTGTTTAGTGTCACTGTACAGGTATTTAGGACACTCTGAGTATACATTCCCTCCCCCAAAAAATATCATCAGGCATCTAAAAAGGCTGGTTAAGCTGTAGCCCAATTTTCTGCCTTAAATATATCACCCGAGGCAACACGTAAGTTATGATCTACTGCATACAATGATTTTATTATCCAAAAGCAAAAACTTACAAAATCTTCTACAATCTCTTTGATGCCTGCAATTGTTAAAATAATGATCAATGGCACCAGGGTGGTATATCTTCCTGTTGGAGATACATCTGGAATTTGCTGGAAGATAAGAGACCACAAGTAGGAAGTTGGCACATAAAAATCCTCTCCATGAGAAGAAAATTATGGCAGTCACGCACGGTTCACACTTTTGCAGTTCTGTTCCATTTCTGTTACTCAAAAATAATTACCTTACTTTAAAAACCAGCTATGTATTTTACATATTTTTTTAAATTTTATCCAACATTGGTTATGTGTTTGGAACAGAAAAAGGCTTAAAAGTATGGCCCTAAGGCCACTTTTCAATGCCTCTTTCAGTCACTGCAATCATCCTTACGGCCATACCGAAAGAAATCTCCCTGTATACAAAGTCAGGCTTGTTCACTCTATCGAACAATGACCGGAGGAGGGAAACAAACTATATTCCAAGATGATAACACTTTAGCAGTTAAGGAACCTTTTAGCAAAATCTCATTTTACATGTAATTAAGGTTGCGAATTCCAAGGAACTGTTAAAAAACCATTACCTGTAATAAGGCAATGAAGAGAAAGAAGGCATTAGCAGCTCTTCTAATCTGCTCATACAAGAATCGAGGTAGAAATGTCAACACGCTGTACTTGGCCGTACTGTAAGTGCAAAGAAAAAGAATACTATCAGTGATAGATGTAAACTCTAAAACACAAGAACAAGACAAGAAGTTTCGAAAGCTTTACAAATTGTTTAAAAAAAAAAAGCATCAAAACTCAGAACAAGGAAATTGCTGTGCATCTTCTCCTAAAGAGCTTTAGTTTGTAACATGGCGCCCCGATGAGAAATTCTTCCAATGAGGTCTTTTTTCTCCCTGTTGGAAGACATACATGTGCTTCTTTAATTTTCACACAATGTAAGCAGAGACATTTACCCACCTTCTAGGAGCTACACGCTGTGAACAGCAGGCGTGTGAATGACAATTCGATGTTCCCTCTGGGTACCCACCACAGATGTTTCGTGCTTCAATCACACCCAAATAAATTCCATTCCTTCCACACACCCTTTAGTTGACCACCTTTGCTCACACTTTTGCTTCCGCCTAGGATATCCTGTCCCTTACACCCCACCTGTCTCTCCATGACTAAAGTGTCCTTCCTCCCACCCAATCTTACATCTTCTAGTAAGTCTGGTCAAATTTATAATGACTCTTCTTCATGGAAGTCCACAGTACAGTGTTTGCACCTATATCATATAGGTGTAATGCTCTGCTTTGCATTTTATCTATCCCCAGAACAGATTATGGGAACAACAAGAATGTTTACTTCAATTCCATATGTTCCTAGCACATAGCAGATAGTGAGTGAACAGTGAAATAACCCAAAGGCAAAACGAACCAAACCAGCTGTGGCTGCTCACAGGTTTTATTCAAGTTTGCACCATAGAAGTACCTATATGATTCCTAGCTCACCCTCTGAAGACATCACTCGGAGCCTATTCTTAATTATAATATATTCTAGCAAAATTATCTAGCAGGTTTTTAATTTACAACAAATTAGAAGCACCACAATAGAAGGGCAAAGGGCTCAGGAGACAGAATACACCACAGGCAAGGTACACCACTGTGAGACTGGACAGCAACCAAGCCTGGAACAGCAGAGTAATACCAAAGCAGACGACTCAAAAACATAGCAGCCGGAGGTCATTTGATGGAACAAGAAATAGTCCCACTGCCAATAGTCCCATCTGCCACTGCCTCAGAGAAAATCATGTCCCATGGTACAATGGCCTCGCATTTCACAACACAGTGATCAGAGTTATCCTTAAAGACAAAATCATTTTTAGCACCTTCTACCTAGAGTGCTAAAGACGTATGTGATGTTACATGAAGACCACTTTTTAAAGACTCAAAACTTAAACAATATGAAACTTGAAAGACTATCCCTGAACTAGCTAGAAATTTGCTGACATGGATCTCCTCCTTGTTTACGTGGCCCTGTGGCGTAACAGGATGGCACTGTGAAATTTTGCCAGACAGAATCAACTAGCTGACATTAAGCTCATTAAAAGGTAGGGAAAATACACCAAACTCATGTATGTGATGGCTCACAATACAAAGTTAATTCTTACCTATGGCTTAGAGGACAAAATCAAACGGAATATCACGCATACCTCTACAGCAATCCTGACCACTGAAATAACACAATCAACATTTGTCAGCGAAAAACAAAAAGAAAGTTCACATACTGTGAAATAAGAGTGTAGAAACTATCTTGCAAGATGGCTTGATTATAACATTTGAACCTGAGATTCCATCTGTATAAACCAGATACACATGCACACAGTTGGCACATGACCCCAACGATATATGAACGTTTTCCACCTGAACAAAATGCTGACTGTGCTTAGGGACCTACATATCCCTGAGAAGCATGAAGATGGAGAGTTGAGGAGAAAAGGCATCCTGCTTGTGGCAAGAAATGAAATATAAGAGGGTGGAAGTGGAGAGGGAAATGCATACTAACTTTGACTCTACCAGAACTTGAAAAATGAGCCCAAATGCTTGCATCCTGAGATAGAGTCAGCATGATCAATAATTCAGAGAAACTAACATTCAACCAAGAAAAGGTTATTGTGTGGCATTAAAATAATTGCCAAAATAGACAGCCATTGGGGTCGGGTTACAGAATTAAAGATATAACACTACGAACAGCTGAAGGCAGCACCTGTCAAAATAAGTACCAGAATATTGCAGGACAGTGCTTCTTGAATATGAAGGTACATACCAGTCTCCAGGGCAGCTTGTTAAAATGAAGATTCTAATTCAGTAGGTCTGGGGTGGGCCTGAGATTCCACATCTTTAAAAAGTTCCCAAGTGAGTTCAATGCTGGTGGTACAATGACCACACTTTGAGTAGCAGGGATTTAGGATAGTTGCTGAGGAGGTAAATTTGTTCATATTTCCTATTTGAATTTAATTCAGCAGAGCACTGTAAGGTATAATACAGTGAGGTTTCTGGTTCCAAAATGGTGGCTTGGAAGCAAACTGGCTGGCTTCATTCCCCGCACAGAAAACAAAAACCAAATTTACAGCACTTAGATTATCACCACAAATATCCCAGAACGAAAATATGAGGATGAGACAGTTCTCAGTGCCACAGAGAAGTAAAAAAGCTCCAAGCAAGTGGTAAGAGAATGGGACATCCATAGCCAAGACGCCCCTCTCCCCAATCTGCCGGCACCAAGCACATGGAAAATCTCCCCCTGACTCTCAGTTTAACACTGGAAAAAAGAAAAATCAAGGTGATAAGCAGCTTCCCCATCATTTTGAGTTCCCTGGCAGGATACCTGCTCCTACCTCAACTCACAGGAAGCATGAGGAATGCCTGAAGGAAAAAATATCCCTGGGGACAGCCGGAGACAAAGTGGGGAGGCAGGACTACTATCCCCAACTCTGGAAACTTGACTCGATAAGTTGGCCAAAGTAGATACCAAATCGGAGTGTCTGTTTAGCAACACCATGCTGTAGGAGGTTCATCCCACAGGTCCCCTGAGCACAAATTCCTACTTAACCTCCCCACAGTGCTAGGACATCCCCTTTGGCACTATCCCCTTTTGGGATGGGCAGTGCTCCAATTCTTTATTAGAGCAGAGACAAACCTGGGCTTAAGGCACTATCTAATGCTGAAAAGGAGGCAGTGACCTAATGGGAAAAGAAAGAAATTCAATAGGTAAATTACAACGAATCTCTAAGCAAATATATCCAATAAAAAACAAAAGAAGCCAGACAGAGAAGACTAAAATAACTAATTCTCCAGTGCAAACACATAGACATACATTCATACGTGACAGCAGCAATCAGGGAACCATGACTTCCCCAAACAAATGAAGTAAGGAACCAGTGACTAACCCTAACAAGATGGTGATATGTGAGCTCTCTGAACAAGAATTCAAAATAGCAGTTTTAAGGAAACTCGGTGATTTCCAAAATAACACAAAAAAGCAACTCAAGAATTTATCAGAGAAATTTCATGAAGAGACTGAAATAATAATAAAAACAAACAGAAATCTTCAAACTGAGAAATATATTTGAGGAATTGAAAAACTCATTAGAGGCTGTCAGTAGGAGAATGAATCAAGCAAAAGTAAGAATAAATGAGCTCAAAAACAGGCAATTTGAAAATACACAGAGAAGAAAAAAGAATAAAAAGGAACAAAGATTGTCAACAAGATAAAGAAAATTGCCTCAAAAGACAAAGTCTAAGAATCACTGGTGTTCAAGAGGGAGTTAAACAAGAGCAAGGAGTAGAAAGCTTATTCAAAAAAATAACAGAAAACTTTCCAAAACTTGAGAAAGAAATAAACATCCAGGTACAGGAATGTCAGAGAACAACAAACAGATGTGACCCAAATAAGACTTCCCCAAGGCATGTAATAATCACATTCTGAAAGATCAAGGACAAAGAGGATCCCAAAAGCAGCAAAAGAAAAGAAGCAAATAACGTATAAAGAATCTCCAATTCATCTGGCAACAGACTTATCAATGGAAACCAAACAGGCCAGAAAGGAGTGGAACAAAATTTTCAAAGTGCTAAAAGAAAAAAAATTTCCATCCAAGAATACTGTATCCCGCAAAGTTGCCCTTCACCTATGAAGGAAAAATAAAGGCTTTCCCAGACAAACAAAAGCTGAGAGAATTTACCATCACCAGACCCATTTTACAAGAAATACTAAAGGAAGTTCTTCAATTTGAAAAAAAAAAAAGAACACTAACATGCAAATAGAAAACATTTGAAGGTATAAAACCCACTAGTAAAATTAAGCATATAGACATACCAAGAATACTCTAATACTGTAATTGTGGTGTGCAATCCACTCATAACTCTAGTATGAAGCCCAAAAGACAAATCTATAAAAAACAAAAACACATACAGCAACCTGCTAAGAAATAGGCAGTGTAAATATATCCAAATTGAGGCAACAAAAAAATCAATATGTAGGGGAGATGGAGTTAAAACACAGAGGTTTTTTTAGTTTATTGTTTCTATTCCTTTCTGTGATCTAAGATAAGTTATCTCTTTAAAAATAACTTGTTATATCTACAAGATGTTTTTGCAAGCCTTGTGATGACCACAATGCAAAAACCTATAATAGATACACTAAAAATAAAAAGCAACAAATTAAAACATATTACCTGAGAAAATCACTTAACCACAAAGGAAGATGGAAAAAAGAAAAGGAGGATTGAAGGAAGGAAGGAAGAAAGCTGGTTACCAAACAATGAGAAAACAAGCAGAAAAATGGCAGTAGTAAGTCCTTACTTATCAATGATAACACTGCATGTAAATGAACTTAATGCTCTAATTAAAAGATATATATAGCTGAATGGATAAAGAAACAAGATTCAGCTATATGCTGCCTACAAGAAACCAGTATTACCTATATAGACACACATAGAATGAAAGAGATGGAAAAAGATATTCCATGCAAGTGAAAACCAAAAGATAGTAGGATTACCTATTCTTATACTAGACAAAACAGACTACAAGTCAAAGACAAAGAAGATCATTATATAATGATAAAGGCAATTATAAACATCTATGCACTCAACACCAGAGCACCCGAAAATATAAAGCAGACATTAATATATCTAAAGCAAGAGATAGACCACAATACAATAGTAGAAGGGGACCTCAGCTTCCCGCTGTCAGTAATGGACAGATCATCTAGACAGAAAATCAGCAAAGGAACACCAGAGTTAAATTGTATACTAGACAAAACAAGACTAACTCACATTTACAGAATATTTCACCCAACTGCTGCAGAATACATTTTCTTTTCATTGGTATACAGAACATTCTTTAGAAAAGACTGTATCTTAGGCCATAAATCAAGTCCCAGCACATTCAAAAAAGTAGAAATCATATCAACTATTTTTTCCTGACCACAATGAAATAAACTAGAAATCAATAACAGTAGGAACCCTGGAAACTACATAAACACATGGAAAGTAAATAACATGTTCCTCAACAACTGAGGTCAATGAAGAAATTAAGAAGGAGAATTTTAAATTTCTTGAAACAAATGGAAATGGAAATATAACATATCAAAATCTATGGGATACAGCAAAAGCAATGGTAAAAGGGAAGTTTATAGCAATAAACACCTACATCAAAAAAGTAGAAAGACTTAAGAGCACCTTAAGAGATTAGAAAAACGAGAACAAACCAAACCCAAAATTAGTAGAAGAAAAGAAATAATAAATGTAAGAGTAGAAATAAATAAAATTGAGACTAAAAAAAGTACAAAAGATCAATGAAACAAAAACTCAAATTTTTGAAAAGATAAGCAAAATTGACAAATCCTTAGCTGGACTAAGAAGAAAAGAGAACACTCAAATAAAACCAGAAATGAAAAAGGCAACATAAAAACTGAGACCACAGAAATACAAAAAAGAAAATCATTAGAGACTATTATGAACAATTATGCGCCAACAAATTGGAAACCAAGAAGAAATGGATAAATTCTCTGGTACATAAAACCTACCAAGACTGAACCACAAAGAGACAGAAGACTTCAACCAATCAATAACAAGTAACTAAATCAAAGCCATAAGAAGAAGCCTCCCATTAAAGAAAAGTCCACGACCAGATGGTTTCACTGCTGATTTCTATGAAACATTTAAAGAAGAACTAATATCTAGCCAGGCAAGGTGGTGTGTGCCTGAAGTCTCAGTTACTCAGGAGGTTGCTGAGGTGGGAGGATCTAAGCCCCAGAAGTCAAGGTTGCAGTGAGCCAAGATTGCAGCACTGCACTCCAGCCTGGATAAATAAATTCTCCTAAAGCCTTGAAAAAAAATTGAAGACCATGGAATACTTCCAAACTCATTCTATGAGGCCAGCACCACCCTGATACTAAAACCAGGCAAGAAAACTATAGGTCAATATCACTGATGAACATATATGAAAAAATTCTTTTTTTTTTTTTTTGAGACAGAGTCAAGCCCTGTTGTCCAGGCTGGAGGGCAGTGGTGTGATCTTGGCTCACCATAGTCTGCACCTCCTGGGTTCAAGCTAGTTTTCTGTCTCAGCCTCCAGAGTAACTGGGATTACAGGCATGTGCCACCACGCCTGGCTATCTTTTTGTATTTTCAGTAGAGATGGGGTTTCACCATGTTGGCCAGGCTGGTCTTGAACTCCTGACCTCAAGTGATTCACCCACCTTGGCCTCCCAAAATGCTGGGATTACAGGCATGAGCCACCACTCACAGCCAGTAGATGCAAAAATTCTTAACCAAATACTAGCAAAATGAATTCACCAACATATTAAAAAAATCATTTGCCATGATCAAGTGAAATTCCTCTCAGGGATGCAAGGATGGTTTGACATATACAAATCTACAAATGTGATATATGACTTTAACAGAACCAAGAACAAAAACTACGTGATCATTTTAGTAGATGTTGAAAAAAGTATATGATAAAATCCAACATCTCTTTGAGATAAAAATCCTCAACAAACTAGATACAGAAGGAACATACTTCAAAATAATAATGGCCATACATGACAAACCCACAACCAACATCATACTGAATTGGGAAAAATTGAAAGCCTTTCCTCTAAGGTCTGGAACGTGATAAGGATGCCCACTTTCACCACTGTTACTAAACATGGTATTGGAAGTCCTGGTCAGAGAAAGTAGGCAAGAGAAAGAAATAAAGGGCATCCAAACTGGAAAGGAAAAAGTCAGATTAGCCTTGTTCATAGAGGACATGATTGCAACTTGCAGGATACAAAATCAACACATAAAAATCAGTAGCATTTCTATATGCCAACAACAAATAATCTGAAAAAGAAATCAGGAAAACAATCTCATTTACAGTAACTACAAAGAACATAAAATACCTAGGAATCAATTTCCCCAGAGAAGTGAAAGATTTATATAAGAAAAACTATTAATACACTGATGAAATAAATTGAAGAGGACACCAACGAATGGAAAGATATTCCATGCTCATGGATTAGAATTAATATTATTCAAGTGACAACACCACCCAAAGCAAATTACAGATTCAATATAATCCCTATCAAAATATCAATGATATTCTTCACAGAGACAGGAAAAAAAAAAATCCTAAACTTTATATAGAACCACAAATCTTGAATAGCCAAAGCAATCCTGAGCAAAAGAACAAAGCTGACTTCACTACCTGATTTCAAAACATACTACAAAACTATAGTAACCAAATCAGCACAGTACTGGCATAAAAATAGTCACATAGACCAATGGAAGAGAATAGAGAAGCCATTGGGAGGCCAACGTGGGAGAATCACTTGAAGCCTGGAGTTTGAGACCAGCAACATAGTGAGACCCCATCGCTTAAAAAAAGAGAACTAGAGAGAACCCAGATATAAAGTCATGCATTTATAGTCAACTCATTTTTTTTTCAGTTTTCTTTTATTGTGATAAAATATCCGTAACATAAAATTTGCCATGTTAAGCATTTTAAGTGTATAATTCAGTTACATTAAGTATGTCTACAATTTTGTGCAACCATCAACACTATCTATTTGTAGGACATCTTTGATTAGATACATTTTTTACAATCTATGTTATTTTAAGAAAAGTGGCAATTCTCTAGTAGTCATTTATTCCCACTTGTGAAATTAATTTTGTATGAATTTTAAAGATGAACTAATCCAATAAAGTTAGGATAATCTGGAAAAGCTCTATATGTAATCAAGCTAAATCTATTTCAGTTTCTAATTTTGATTACAAATTAAGCTCTTTTAATCGAACTCTACTTGATCAACTTACTGGACTGATTAGTAAAGACTCTACTTCTGTAGAACATTCTGAGTCATGTTCACATATTATGTATGCTGCCTCTGGCAGAATACTCTAGAAGGAAGCCCACACTTTTGTTTCCATCAGTTAAGTTTTAGCTTTACCAAGCATCAGGTGTGTTTATTCCCAAACCATTTATGCTAACTGTATCTTTTATTATAATTATGAGATGTAATTAAATATTACATACACCAGTGAATTTATGAGTACAAAAGTTTTTGTCTTTATGAAGGTAATCTGAATGTTCTGAAAGAATTCAATAAAACGTTGCTAAAAATATCTGTTGTCAAATTCAGCCTGGAGCTAGGTGCCATGGCATGCCCCTAATCCCAGCTACTTGGGAGGCTGAGGTGAGAGAATTGCTTGAGCCTAGGAGTTCAAGACCATTCTGGGCAACATAGTGAGACCCCATCATGAAACTTTGAGGCATCAGGATCATTCACATTGATAGCAATTAATTTCCAATCTGTTTCACCTTCCTCAATAAGAGCCAAGATTCCGAGGATCTTCACATGAAAAATTTCTCCACAAGAAAGAATCTTTGAGCCTATTTCACAAACATCAATAGGATCATTATCTCCAAAGCAGTTCGTGCTCTTATCTTTTTCAGGGGGATCTTCCCAAGTCTGAGGGAGGGTACCATAATTCCATACATAAGCCTTGTAAGGGAAGATATTCGCCACATAGCGTAGTTTTCCATCCTTTACACATTGTTTAATGGGATTCAGTGGCTCTTTGGTGGCAATCTCCATTTTAGCATTTGTCCACCGAGGTATTTCTACAATCATATTAAACAGAGTCTCATATTCATCATTTCGTGCTTTCTTCGTAGGAATGCCATTTTCCTCTTTAGAGTTCACTTTCAGAGGAATGTCATGAAAGGGGGAAATGTAGTGACCAGTTACATTCTTGAAGAAGAGGCGATAATTCTGTGAGCAAGGCTGGCCGCGCTCCTCGGTGTGGTACAGGGCCATAACACGGCGCAGCCCGATCCCAGCACTGGTCTACAGTCAACTCATTTTAACAAAGGTGCCAAGAACATACAGTGCGGAAAGGACAGTTTCTTCAATAAATGATGCTGGGAAAACTGGTAATTATATATCAAAGAATGAATCTAGACCCCTATCTCTCATCATACAAAAATCAAATAAAAATAGATTAAAGGCTCAAATCTAAGACCTGAAACTGGAAATTACTAAAATAAAACATTGGGGAAATACTCCAGGATATTGGTCTAGACAAAGATTTTTTTTGTATAAGACCTCAAAAGCATAGGCAACCAAAGCAAGAATAGACAAATAAGGTTACATCAAGCTAAAAACCTTCTGCAGAATGAAGAAAACAATCAACAAAGAGACAACCCACAGAATGGGAGAAAATACTTATAAGCTATCCATCTGACAAGGGATAAATAAGGAGAATATAACCAGAATATAATAAGGAGCCCAAACAACTCAACAGCAAAAATAAATAAATAAATAAATAAAATAATACGGTTTAAAAATGCATAAAAGATCTGAATAGACATTTCTCAAAAGAGACACACAAATGGCCAACAGGAAAATGCTCAACATCACTAACCATCAGAAAAATGCAAATCAAAACTATAATGAGATATCATCTCACTACAGTGTAAATGACTATTATAAAAAAGACAGGAAAGATTGAATGTTGGCAAGGATATGCAAAAAGCGGAACCCTTGTACACTGATGGTGGGAAAGTAAATGAGTACAGCCAGTACAGAAAACAGCACGGAGGTTCCTCAAAAAACTAAAAATAGGGCTGGGAGCAGTGGCTCAGGCCTGTAATTCAAACACTTTGGGAGGCCGAGGCGGGAGGATCACGAGGTCAGGAGATCAAGACCATCCTGGCTAACATGGTGAAACCCCGTCTCTACTAAAAACAAACAAACACACACACACACACACACACAAAATATTAGCCGGGTGTGGTGGCGGCGCCTGTAGTCCCACCTACTCGGGAGGCTGAGGCAGGAGAATGGCGTGGAACCCAAGAGACGGAGCTTGCAGTTAGCCGAGATTGCACCACTGCACTCCAGCCTGGGAGACAGAGCGAGACTCCATCTCAAAAAAAAAAAACTAAAAACTAAAAGTAGGGACTGCCATATAATCCAGCAATTTCACTGCTGGCTATAGATCCAAAAGAAAGAAAATCAATATATGAAAGAGATATCTGCAGTGTCATATCTATTGCAGCACTATTCAGAATATTTACAATAGCCAAAATACAGAATCAACCTAAGTGGCCATCAATAGATGAATGAATGAAGAAAATCTGGCATATATACACAATGGAGTACTATTCAGCCACAAAAAAAGAATGAGATCCTGTCATTCGCAGCAACATAAATGGAACCAGAGGTCATTATGTTAAGTGAAATAAGCCAGGCATAAAAAGACAAATATCACATGTTCTCACTCATACGTGAGAGCTAGAAAAGTGGATATCATGAAGAGAGAGGGCACACTGGTGGTGACCAGAGGCCAGGAGGGGTAGCACGGAGGAAGAGATGAGGAGAGGTTGATTAATGGGTACAAACACACAGTCAGGTAGAGAAAATAAGAGCTGGTATTTGAAAGATCAGCAGGGTGACTACAGTTTACAATAATCTGTTGTACACTTCAGTGTATCTAGAAGAGAATAATTAAAATGTTCCTAGCATAGAAATAAATATTTAAGGCACTGGATATCCCAATCAACTTGATTTGATCTTTACACATTATATGAATGTACCAAATTATCCCATGTACTTTTAAAATATGTGTCAATACAAGTATTATGTAGCAATTTTTAAAAATGTAATAAGATGGGAGATGTCTGACCATTCACTCTGCCAGGGGAAAACATCTCCAGGAGTAAATGGGTGAATGACAGAACTTCCCAACAGGATAGTTTATTCACCCAAGTAAATAAGCCACCCCTCCCCTAAAGGCATTCCCACTCGTGGGATGAAATGCATGTGTCAGCATCGCTGCCCTCCTGGCTAGTCACAGCAAGGAGGGGCTCTAGCTGCATGGAAACCCAAGACCTCAGAGCTTGGGTGCTGGAGGTAAGTGGCCAGGAGCAAACAGGAACATCTCCCTATTATTCACTCAGACTCCCTCTAAACATGAGACCAGTGTGTTTCCTGAAACAGGGTGACATGAAGATGGCAGGGTTTTACGAAAAATTCATCTATCCATCCATCCATCCATCCATCCATCCATCCATCATGTGCAATAGATACTTCCTCAGTCCTAATTATGCACTAGGGCAGTGTGCCAGGCCTTGGAGATACTGAAGGGAACCAGGTGGTCAAAAACGCACACCCTCAAGGAAATTGCACTCTAGAGGAGAAAAGAGATTTTTTTAAAAAATAAATAGAACACATGCCAGCATAGATGGTGATGAATACTGCAGAGGAAAACACATCGGGGAAGGAGGATACAGAAGGGTACAATGGCTGGGGCTGGGAGCAAGGGATTATTTTCAACAGAGTGGCGAGGGAAAGTTTCACTGAGAAGGTGACCTGTGAACTAGGCCCTAAAGGAGGGGAAGGAGCAGGAGCAAGTATCCTGGACACACAGGGGAAGAGCTCTGCAGAGGGAGGGGACAGCAAGTGCAGAAACGCCAAGGTGGGAGAGGTCCCGTTGCTCCCCTTGTAGGAGGGACAGTAAAGAGCCCAATTTGGGCAAACGGAGGTGGAGAAGTATGGAGAGAACTGAAATGGATGTGACAAAGGGCCAGCACATTGGCCTTGTCACTCATGTTGACACACTGGCCTTTTTCCTTTCTGGAGATGGGAAGATCCGGAGGTTTCCCAGGAGAGGACAAAACCTGATAATAATATCCACCCGCAAACCCTCTTCTGAGGAGCCCGACTCACGGGATGGCTCTTGTTACACGTATGTTGGACATGCTCCTCTCCATAACTCAGAATTAGGTGCATATGGGAAACATTTCATTAGAAAATAGGGTCTGGCAAAATATGGGTCTGGGTCTACCTGATCCTCACAAATCACAAGGCACCCTAGGAGTCTGACCTCCAGAATGCGGCAGAAAGCAAGAATCCACAGACAATGCCAGAGTCTGATTTTCCAGCTACGAGAAAAATTGAGGTTGACAGCTGTTCTCCAGAGACCGATCTAAAAGAGGCAAAGTTCAGTAGCTGCTCAAAGTGTAACTTCCCTTTCAAGCAAGCCTCCAGAAACACAGAAAGTCAGCTAAAGCTTAACACTCATCACCAAAATTAAAACAGTAAATCCAAGTTAAGGTGTAAAGACAGCCAAAAACAATTGCCTTATTCTCTTGCATTCCATGGAAAACACATTTCTTACATCTTCCCAACATACAGTAAGCGTTCAGTATTTACCGAAAGAATAAAGGAGTCTTTAAGCCTTCCCACCAGAGGCTGACTTTGTGAACAGGGCCAGCATTCCATGACCATGTTCTGGAAGCCTTCCATCCTAGCAGGCTCCCAATATGGTATCATTCACCTTCCTCCTCCCAAACAGTCACTCAGCAAGGAGTTCTAGATGACTGGAAGTTGAGGACAAGATGATAACACTAAACATTAAGCAGTTCAATTCACTGATTCCTTAGCAGTGCATTCAACCCATCAAGAGAAAGAACAAGAGCAACACCACCAAATGCAAAGGCCGTCCTCAGTGGCCCTCTGACGCTCTTCTTGATGGACATCACCGCACACCTGGGAGCCACCCCAGAGGACATTCCAATGGATGGCAAAGCCCACGGCCCTCCACATCTGGCATCAATTCCTTAGGCTTTGCCAACCATCCCTCCCAAACTGTGTTCTGGAAATAACCTTGAATACAAGAATTCCCACAAATAAACAGAGCCTGTCAATGGTAACATAGGAGCACCTTACAAGAAATTTTCACTTCATTTTTTTTTTTTTTTTTTTTTTTTGAGACAGAGTCTTGCTCTGTCGCCCAGGCTGGAGTGTGGTGGCGCGATCTCGGCTCACTGCAAGCTCCGCCTCCCGGGTTCTCGCCATTCTCCTGCCTCAGCCTCCCAAGTAGCTGGGACTACAGGCGCCCGCCACCTCACCCGGCTAGTTTTTTGTATTTTTAGTAGAGAAGGGGTTTCACCGTGTTAGCCAGGATGGTCTCGATCTCCTAACCTCGTGATCCACCCGTCTCGGCCTCCCAAAGTGCTGGGATTACAGGCGTGAGCCACCGTGCCCGGCCACTTCATTTTATTAATGCTAACCTAGTGAAATCTCACCAGTTAAAAAAAAAAAAAAAAGGTCAATCAGTTCGTTTTAAAGCACTGCCATTTCTATTTTCAACATGTTCCTGATTCTTAGTCTACGGCAGGAAAAATGGGTATCAGACACGTCTTTATCTTATAGCCTGTTCCCAGAATGCAGTAATTGGACCAGGAGAGGTATTAGTGCTATAATTCTATATAATCCTTTATTGTGGCTCACATAGGCTCCTTCAGACTATGTGTGACAAACACATCCAACAAGTGAAATGGAAGTTGACCGCTGACCAATCAACTTACAATACACCTTTGAAGGTAAGTTCATAAATTAGAGTCTACCTATAATTCCTATTAAATAGTGTGACTGCCCTGCTCCTATCAGATTTCCAAATCTGTTCTATTACTGAATGCATTATTCAATAAATAACTATGGACATGAAACACTTTATCTCGACACTTGCATGGAAACGTGAGCTGAGAAGAAGATAACATTTTGACCACTGAGCATGCTGCCAGGCAGATCTTCTAGTGAGAACTCTTAGATAACCAATTCCAAATGCAAGACGTCAGATATTTATGGCTAATATCATGAAATGTACATTATTGAAAAGCAAGTTTTACCCAAGTGATGTTTTTTAACTTTAAAAATATGGAACACTTCATGAATTTGTGTGTCATCCTTGCACAGGGACCATCCTAGTCTTCTCTGTATCATTCCAGTTGTAGTCTATGTGCTGCCAAAGTCAGCATGCCCAGGTGCTTTATAGGAAAAAAAAAAAAAAATTGTGGCCAGGCACAGTGACTCATGCCTGTAATCCCAGCACTTTGGGAGAGCGAGGCGGGTGGATTGCTTGAGGTCAGGAGTTCGAGGCCAGCCTGACCAACATAGTGAAACCCTGTCTCTATTAAAAATACATAGATTAGCCAAGCGTGGTGGCAGGCACCTGTAATCCCAGCTACCTGGAAGGCTGAGGCAGGAGAATCGCTTGAACCCAGAAGGCGGAGGTTGCAGTGAGCCGAGACTGCTCCACTGCACTCCAGCCTGGGTGAGATAGTGAGACTCTGTCTCAAAAAAACAAAACAAAACAAAAAAAAACAGAAAGAAAAAATGTGAACTTTATGGTATATAAAAGAAAAATGAGTTGTGAGATTTATTTAATTTTGCACTGCAAGGGAAGGATCATTCTAAATGAGATTCTTCTCAATTTTCAATTAAAAGAAACAACAACTATTTGTTATAAAAAATACCTGGCCTCAACAAGTACAGGAATCATCACAATTCAGGCTCCATGCAGCCACTGCCCCAAAAGAAACACAACAGCTCAGTGTGTCAAACTCTAACACTAAAACAAATTGCATTTAATTATACCACATCTGGCCTCTCATTCAGAATTCAGCATATTCTTTCCAAAGGGAAATAATCCCTACTACGAGGAAAGGTTTAAGGCTGTCCTCAGTGTTGGCATGCCACAAACCAAGTAAGGTGGAGCAGCCACTCAGATGGAGTTATCCAAATGCAAAGGGCCTAAACCCATCCTGTTCAGGTCCCAAGCGTCTCTGTCCTCAGTCAAGGGGGCACTGGTTCTCAGGGAGGACGTACCTTGTCAGAAAGGACAATTCCCAAGGAGACAGGGTTCAGGAACTAAAACATCAAACATGATCTGGATGGAAAGCTAAACTGAAGTGGTGAAGCTGGGAGAACATCCGGAGCTGAGATGGCTGGTACACAGAGACCTCCAGTATGGAAAGTACAACTGTTTCATTTAGGTCTGGGTAGAAAGCCATATCTATCAGGCCTTCATGTTGTAGAGTTAAAAATCTGGGGTGAGATATATTATTCTATCTTTCTGGATTGCTCACATCATTGTCAAACTTTATTCTAACTGACATTTTTATGACTATCATGCATCTATTGCAAAGTGCACAAAACCAAAGTGTACAGCTCACACTTTCATAAAGTGGACCCATCCATGAAGGTGTCTAACTGAAATCTCACATAGAGACATGAGTAAGTCAGTCTGTATGTGCAGGATTCTAACAGCAGTAAAGACCCGATCTAAAGGCTGCCTAGCTTTTAGATCAGACTGACAATTATAAAATGAAAACACATTTACCACTTCTGCCTACAGGGACACCCCTACCACACTAGAAAAGAATGTAAAAACATGCAGTCAGTTTAAAACACACACACACACACAACTAGGAATGGAATCATTAGCTAAGATGTGGGGTTGTCTTTTTTCTAAAGCAGATTTCTTTCTGCTTTTGCCAGACAAGTTGAACGTGCCTCCAAGACGCCTTCCGAGTATGAGCTGCAGTGAGAGAGAAGCCCGCCCACAAGAGGGGCGGCCGCCTAAGGAAGGGCCCTGGCCTGCGAGGCAGGAAGAACGGGCTCTACCTTCACAAATGGGTTCTCAGAAGATACGTCAATCCATTTTTAAAATAATAATTCAGTTTCATAAGAGTGTCATCATGTCAGAGAAACAGAGCCACCAGGAGACATGTAGATTTATGATAAGGGATTGGTTCACACAACTACGGAGTCTGGCAAACCCCAACACCAGCAGTGGGAATGGGCAAGAGGACCAGTGGTATGGTTCCAGTCCAAAGGCCGGCGGGTTGGAAACTCAGGAAGAACCATTGTTTCAGTAGCTCTGAAGGCGGGAAAAGCTAATGTGTCAGTTTGAAGGGTGTCGGGCAGGAGGAGCTCCCACTTACTCGGCAGAGGGTTGCTCTGGTCAGGACTTCCACTGTTTGATGGGGCCGCCCGCACTAGGGAGGCCACCTGCTTTCCTCACTCTACTGATGCAGATGCTAACCTCATCCAGAAATGCCCTCGCAGACACTCAGAATAATGTTCAACCGGATGCCTGGGCACCCCACAGCCCTGTCGAGTTGACACAGAAACTTAACTATCACGATCATATATTAGGTAGGGCAGAGGCAGACACAAGCCCAGTGCGTTGGAGACAGGGGAGCCTGTGGACAGGAGGGGAACAGCTTCAGCCTGCAGAGCTCAGGAGACTCATGAGACACCAATGATGGCAAAGGGTCTGCGGCAAGCATAGAAAGCAAAGGCAGGTATTTGAAGTCCCTACACAGAGGAGCTCACACAGGAAATCAGGGCTAGGAGCATGGAGGAACCGCACAAGATAAACTATAAAGAGTTCAAAGCAAAAGGCTTCATAAAAGAAACATGGTTCCTCTCTCACAAGCCCCCTTCTTCTGGTTACACCGAAATCTTACACAGCCAGGCTGCTACACCCACAGCAAGGAGTATTCCCAGGGCACCCATACAAACCTCATACACTCACATCTAAAAGTCCCTCACTGAGAAGTGAGGCTTGCTATCTGGCCTGCACTCACAGAGCACCCCATCATCCTGCTACACTTCCTCTTTGAAAATTATCAAATGTGTGTAGAAAGCCTCCACCACGAAAAAGAGATTTTTAAATGAATACAGAAGAAAGGGGAGACCTGAGGAAACTGTACAGCAAACTTTAAAAGAATATTTTAGAGTTTGGAGTAATGCTAATGCTAATATCCTCAGAGTCATAAGATGATAACACATTCACATAAAACAAGAATAAGATGGTATTTCTAAAAAGGAAACAGAATAAAATAGCTATTGGCAATTGGAAGTATGCTAGCATAACTAAAATATTGCAAAAAAAAAGGAAGTGAAAAATAAAGCTAAGCAAATTTCCCAGAAAGTAAAACCAAAAAAAACAAGATGCAAAATAAAAGAGACTTAATAGTACAAATACAAGGCCAATATCCAACTATTAAGAGTTCCACAGAAACCAGAGAAAGATAATATTAACAAGTTATACAGAAAAGGTTCCTAGAACTCTAAGAAAAAAGGTTTCTGATTGAAAGGGTACGCCAAGTACCCAAAACAATAAGAGACACACACCAAAATTTTTCATTATAGAATACTAAATATTTTTCTTTATAGAATACTATTTCTAAAACATAAAGACATTAAAAAGAGTCTATTTATAAAGAGAAAACAATCAAGATGAAATTGAGTCTCTTAATAGCAACACAGACCACTAAAGTGACACTTTAGATTTCTATACCCAGCCAAGTTATCAAGACACTCAAATCTACTTTTCACATAAGCTTTTTTAGGAAGCCTCTTACTGCAAGATGTTCTTCAACAATACAAAACAGTAATCAAGAAACAACCCCCCACCCCACTCCCCAACAGTGTCTAAATATCAAGAAAGCAGTGAGAAAGTTCTAAGATGACCACTTTACAGCAACACATGGACAGGGCAGCCTCATCTGGCAAGAAGATGGTGGGCTGCGGAGGAGAAGGGGTAAAACCAAGAGATTATTCTGGGATATTTATTTTAAAATATATAGAGAGGTTTTATAATATAAATGTGTATTGATCTGATGGAAAAGATAAAAATTAATATGCAAAAAATTGTTTAAGGAGAAGAATAAGGCAGGAAAAGCAAGTTATACTAGAAAAGAGGCAAACAGGATATACTGCCTCACTACTTGGATCTGAAGTAAACAACTGAAATCTGCATCTATAAGAGAGTTCAGAGAGATCATTTCTAAACTGTATTTTACAATGTAGAGAAAACCACATTTCTAAACTTAATTTTGAAATAAGGTAGAAACCTTCAAAAGAATTAAAAACACAAAGAGTTCAAAGTGGTTGCCTTTGGTGGAACAGGACTGGGATGGCACACAGGGGCAGGAGATTATTGATTTTCATGATAAGCACTTCTAAACTATTTGAACTTTTAACTACTACATGTGCTATTTTAATAATACTTTAATACAAAAAAGTAGTATCCAGATATAACTGTCAAGGGACAGCCCATTCTTTTAGCTAAGTTTAGGACTGGTCACACATAAGGAGATTTTTTTAGAACATGAAATCAGACTAAAGACCTAATTTGTTTCTATACTGCTTCCACCACAAAAGAACTAGTAACTACTCATATCTGCTATCACTCCCCACGATCACTTCCTTTTGCCAGGGGCAACTGACACCTAGATCATGGATAAAAGAAGGGAAAACTGTCATCTGCCCCATAAGAGTCTAACTAGAAACAAACATGAGTACAGCACTCAGAGTGCAACATTTGTATGTATTCCTTTGAGATGAGCAGGCTGGCTTTCAGCACAGGAGTCTTTACGCTAAAACTCACCCCACAGGGAAATCGAAGAGTCCAGTTCTTCCCCTTTAAACAGAAATCACTTTATTCTAAAAAGTATTTGCTCTTATTAAGTTCTCTTGCTTCCTTTTATCCTCCGCAAAATTCCTAGAACATCTTTCTTCTTCTTTTCATCAAACCACATCCTTCTCTTCTGAGCCAACAGTCCAAGGGGTCATCTTCTCTAACAAGCTTTTCTCTATTCATGTCTACCCAAAGTGTACAATCTGTAATCCATCCTTTATTTCAACATTCTCTGTGTGTGTGTGTGTGTGTGTGTGTGTGTGTGTGTAAGAGAGAGAGAGTGTTAGAGACAGACCACGGGGACAGACAAAGGCAGAGCATCAGAGAGAGAAAGCAATTTCTTGTCTTGTACTGCGAGCTCTAGGCTGGTCACATAAAATATTTATCATCTTAACCACCTCTCCACTGGCCTTGCAGGTGGAACGCTCACTGTACAACTCAGACCAACAGCACAGTGCCCTCTACTGGCCAGCCAGCATAGCAGTGTTTTCTGCAAAGTAAACAACACTGGGGGCCTGCGCCAGATGAAGTTCCAGTTCTTCATCAATGATCTAATAAGGATCCTCAGAGAAGCGATGTTTAGCCTTAGAACTGTAATAGCCTTATTGCATTTGGTTCTTGCATATTCACTTACAGCCATTTAATTTAAAAACACAAAGTACTATAATTCATTCCTAAGTAATTCTAAAATGTTTAGTCATCTTTTCATTTCATTTACTCATTAGTTTACCCAGAAATCAGAGAAGGAGAATATTAAATGTTGTGGGGACTGGATGCAATTTGTATACAACGTGTATACAATTTGGGAATCTTGCTTTAAGAAAAATACAGTGTTACAAAAACAAAATTGGGCACAGAAGTTTACTTATAATGAAAAAAATCACAACATATTACAAATTCATGAAGGCTGAAAAATACATCACTTTATCCAGAAAACATACTATTTGTACTAAATACTATAATATTAATATTAATAGTCTATAATACTTCCCCCTCCATATTTTTAATTTTGTGTGGATAGTTTCTTAGAAAATTTTGTAAATAGTTTGTATAGAAAGAACAGAGAATTCATTCTTTCCTCTAGCTATAATTGATCAATTATTTTTAATTGATCTTTTGGTAAAGCTTCTTTCAGCTCCGCAACTTATCAACCTATGCCAGGTAAATTTTTATGATCGTTGTCAAGTTTAGAGGAATTGCTATGAAATTTCCTGCGTAAGTGAAACTTAAAATCCAGCTTCTGGCTCCACACATTTCAAACACTGTCTCTCCAATATGACTCACATACTTCAAGTATAACATGCCACACTGATATTTTGATACTTCTAGAAATGCTACACCATATAATAATCTCAGGTGCAGAAGTGGCCAGGAAGAATATTTCTGGTCCTTATTTCTATGCTGGGAGAACTAATAATTTACCTGTTCACAAAAGTGACTGCACACCATGTAAATACATCTCTAAACCCAACAAAATGTTATTTCCAACTCAACTTTCCCTTACCCAGGTCCCCAAAACATGCCTCCTAACAGAAGAAGGATGAGAGAGGGGGAAGTTTGGGTGAAAAGACATTGTGTTCTTACCCCAAGCAAGGCTCAAGTCTATTAAATTATACAAAAATAATTGGCCATGTTGAAATTGGCAGGGTCCCCTCTGGGGCCCTGGGGCAGACATCCTGAAGTGTAAATACCATTAGCTTCCAGAAAATCTGCTTATGTGGATATATGCATCATCTAATACAAATATGTAAGTGATTTACATGTGGTTATTTTAATAATAACCTATATACGTTTCCAGACTTTTCTCCAAGTTTATACAATCTTACATAGATGTCTCAACACACAGATTTACACACAGAGGGTTGCCAATGTTCCACAAGTATGAGACATTACGCCATTTTCTGAATTTTTTTTCTTTCTCAACAATATTGCAAAATCCTTGCAAGCCAATTGTACTAATTCTTATTCATCCTTTTTAATGGTGATATAATATTCCATGATTTATTCAGTCATTCTTCTATGATGAGCATTTACTTTATTTCCAGGCTTTGTATACTATAAGACACGTCTCAATGAAGACCCATGTTCATATGGCCATAAATACTGACGAGTTTGATTACTTGAGATCAATTGTCCTGAAGTGGAATTAATGAGTCTAAGGGTCACGTGGTTGTTAAAAATTAAACTACAGTCCACACTGCATTCAGATTTCCTAAGTTCCTACCTAATGTCTTGTTTCTGTTCCTAGAGGAGCATAAATTTTAATATATAGTAGATAACATGCTAAAAGGATTTTAAAACTTCACATTTCTAGCAGCAATGTGTTGGAGTATTATTTGCATGCATATTCCTGCCAGCAACAGATATTAACAGTTTTTTTTTACAGTACTCAGTCTTATGTCAAGTAAGACATCACTGTCACATTAATTTGCATTTCCTTGACTGCTAATCAAGTTGAATATATTTTCATACATTTGTGAGCCATATCATCTCCTCATACACTTGGCTCATTTTCCCACTGGTTTGTTGATCTTTCCCAGTGTCCCTTTGCAAAGCCTCTTGGAACCGTCTGTTAACTCTATTTTATATTATGTAGTTTATATTTAGTAGTTTTCTAGATCACTTATTTGTATATCAAGTTTTTAACGGCATCTTTGACATACAAAGAGGTACTGGACATTGGGCATGTTCCAAAATAGTTATAGCACCTTAGATTAGTATTAAGAAGTTCTTCCCCAACCTCATTATATATGTAATGGCTAAGACTGTCTTTACTGATTTTTTTACATCAGTCTTTAATTTCTGCAATCAGAATTTATTTTCATCTATGATAAAGGATAGAATTCAGTTCTGACTTCATCCTGACACAAAGTCACTTATTTAAAATTGGTACCAGCACAGCCTGGCGCAGTGGCTGACACCTGCAATCCTAGTAATTTGGGAGGCCAAGGAGGGAGGATCACCTGAGGTCAGGAGTTCGTGACCAGCCTAGCCAACATGGTGAAACCCTGTCTCTACTAAAACTACAAAAATTAGCCGGGCATGGTGGCGCATGCCTGTAATCCCAGCTACTCAGGAGGCTGGGGCAGGAGAATTGCTGGAACCTGGGAGGTGGAGGCTGCAGTGAGCCAAGATCGCACCACTACACTCCAGCCTGGGTGACAGCGCAAAACTTCTTCTCAAAAAAACGACGACAATAACAAAACACACACACACACACACACACACACACACACACAAAGAATGGTACCAGCACAATTATCCACTCCATTTAACTGAGATATCACTCTTCAATATATTGGCATGTATTTAGTTTTATGAATACCTTTGTCAATTCCCAACCAATATCACATTAATTTACAGTAGTTTTATACATGTTCTGGCTCTTGGTAAGGTAATATCTCCCTCTACACAATATTATTCCTTACCAAAATTTATATAGAGATATATAGATATACACACACATATTTAGTTTCCTATTTATAAGTTTTATATATGTTATTTTATATATATATTTTATATATATATATATATACTGTACTGTACTGTATATATACACACACAGGTTAAATATCCCTAATCCAAAATTTGAAATGCTCCAAAATCCAAACCTTTTTGAGCACTGACATGACACCTTTGCTTTCTGATGGTTCAATGTACACAAACTGTTTCATGTACAAAATTATTTAAAATATTGTCTAAAATAACCTTCAGGCCAGGCATGGTGGCTCACACCTATAATCCCAGCACTTCGGGATTATGGTGTCACGGTGTCACAGTTGCTGCTCCCCTTTAGATCCACAGCCGTGTTCCACACGAGGAGAAACAGAGAACTGGGCAGCTCAATCTGGGAAGTGGAGCTTCCTCAGATGCCCTCAGCTACCATCGCATTGGCCAGAACTCTGTCTCATGAATGTTTCCAGTTTCAAAGGTTTCCAACTGAGCACATCTGGCACAAAACTGGCGGGCAATATATGCCTTGATGCCTTTTTCTGAATTAAACAAACGTCCAAGACATGGCCTCCTGGCTTCCATACATGAGGTCGGCCAGGTGGTACATCTGGCCCCAGTCCACCCTGTAAGGGAGTCAAACTAGGACTATTCTACAGGGAGTCAAACTGGGACTATTCTATAGGGAGTCAAACTGGGACTATTCTATACCTTGCATAAATAAGAAAGAGCAGAAATATTAATGGTTTGTGTCTGAGGCATGACAAAAAAAGCATGTACCCATTATAGCATCCATAGAAATGAATGACCTAGAATCAGGAGCTAAAAATCTGTCAGCTCCCCTCAGACAAGTCCCACTCAACTAGAAAATCAACAACTTTCAGCAGGCAGAGCGGAACAGCTCTCTCATCATTAGGTATTATGTAGGAGAAACACACAATTGGATTTTCAACAAAGCTGAACATAACTGTCCTTTATAGGAAGCTGTAACCAAACACTTGTTAGATCCAATTTCCTCAGAATAACCAAAGCCTGGTCGGGGACATGGAAAGCTGATGTCTAATCCCAGCGTCAGCTTGGAGAAGCTGCTTGACTTTTCCACACCTCTATCTCTACACTCTGCCCTGGAGGCCACCATTTTTCCTTTCTTTTTCGCAGGTCTTGTGAAGTTGCAGTTAATTTATAATTCTAGAGCAGGAAAGAATGCCTGTACAGGAGAATACAAAGGAAGGCAAGAATATGTCTGATATTAATAATATCTTGTTAATGATATTTAATATTATCATAGAATATGATATAGCATATATTGTATATAATAATATAAAGTCATGTAGAGCCATCAATATGGTAGCCAGCTGGCAACAGTTTTGAAAGGGAAATAAGTGAGTAGGCTTTCCTGGTAATGTCCACCAGAACTACAGATGTGTGCAAAACAGGGATGTGTACATCCTTCTGGATACAGATTCAGAACTATAATATCTCTAGAGAGATACAGTCTCTAGGTCAGATACACTGAGAACACAAAATATAAAGGGTTAAGCGTGTGATAAAAGTGAAGGTACTTACATCAGGTTGTGTTTTAAGAAGTCTATGAAGTTAAATTTTATATGTGTGAAGGTGACTTGAACATGTATAACCAGTTATAAAACACAAAATGATTTTACTAATCAGACTTTAAAACTAATATCAGACATTAAGGTTATATGAAAAGCAAGAAAGAAAATAATGGTCTTATAAAAGGAAAAATAAATCAAGCAGGTTTATGTGGTTTTGAGAAAAGAAACTGGAAGAATAAAGGGTATACATCAATAGATCTCGTGAGAGAGAGAGAGAGAGATTGATTAACAGGCATTTCCAATGGGTTGTGACCACCACCACCACCACCCCCGAAAAAACAAATCCTACTTAACAAATCTAATAGAAGTTTTATCATCTGCAAACTTGAGACTCGAGTCAAAGCAATTTCAGACCCATTCAATCCAATAATTCTAAAACCAACACATACACTATTTTTAGTAAAGTGACTACTATCAAGTTATCTCACATAAGAAAGAGGAAGATGGGTAAGAGCAGTAATTTCTCCAACAACTAAACAATAACTGTAAATTCTCACTAAAAAAAATACAATTCTGAGAATACAGACCAAAGTTAATAGTGTCCGATGGCCTCAAGCCGACGGACCCAAGCAAAGATTTAGAAGTAATGAGAACAATAGCCTGGTTTAGGGACATGCACTTACTAGCAAGGGGACCACAGATCATTATATGTGACCTTTCCCATCACACTATAAAGTGACTCTGTCTGAACACCGTGTACTTCTTTTTTTAAAAAAAAAAAAAAAAAGGAAAGGGAAGATTTTTAAAAATTGTTCTCAATAAATAATCTAACTACAACTTCTGAAAAAACATAAACAGATGTTAGATGAAAAATGATTTTTAAATAATGGGGTACCATCCAGTTCTATCTCTTCCAAATCCTATACCAATTACCAATCCACCAATAATTCTATCAGTATAATACCTAATCCTCATACCATTTATATAGACAATACTAAATACTGACAGTAGTCAATGCAAAACGGGACTGGGGTAGCAGGGCAGTGGGGCAAGAAAGTACCACTGAACAACTAACTCTGCATTGGAATGAGGCAGAGGGAAGCAGACTACAAATCCCCACTGGGTTCCTTCCAACACGCTCTCTAGTGCATTGCGTACCCATGGACACGACAGAATCATCTCTTACAGCTCGAGGAGCTCAGAGAGAGAACGTTACTTCGCGGTGCTTGTAAACATTTGGATAATCATCAACAAAGGACAGTCCCAAAATCCTACTGGAGAAGTTTTTTTAAAAGATCTACACACCTTTTTTGGCTCTGAGCCGGTATCTTGCACCCAGTGTGTATGCACGCACATCTTTACGCCTCTACCTACCGAACGCTGGCAACAGGCTCAGAGTCACATGCTACAGCAAACTCGCCATTAAGTATTCCGGCTTTAACCGGACTTTAATTTTCTTCACAATTGACTGTATGCCTATCCTTTTCAGCATCCGAGTGTGTGGCACCTGATCGAACTCTGAAAGATCCACAGGAGAAAATATCCAGAGTGTTTAATTATTTTTCCAACATCTTACTCCTTCCAAAAGGGAGGTATTTCTTTCTACTGAGCACATGAGGTCTTGTCCCGGCCCCAGGTGCAAGTGGAGGCTGAGTTCTTGTGGATTTGGATCCTCCAAACGCCCAAGGGTAGCACCAGTACCGAGCGTCTCACCCAGAAAGCAAATTCCCATCTCAGCACAACTCCTGCAGCTGCAAAGTTCCGTACGAACGCTGCTTCACGGCCTCGCTCCCTGTCAGCATGCCGGCCACCCTTTCCCACCTCACGAACTGGAGGACTACTTCCCTTTTCATTCCACTCTCTAAAGGCTGCTCTGCTTGGGTATGTCATGGATTTCTTGTCAACCAGCATGCATTTCCACAGAAGGAGCTTCGGACTTGGTCTCGACGCTGCACAGGGCAACCAGGCCGAGTCTGGCTGAGCTGTCACCAACTCATCACACAACTTTGCTGTTTGAACTATACAGGGAGGGGTGAGGAGTGAAGCCAGGTGGCAGCTCATGTCTCTTCTAGACCCAACATCGGAGAGGCGCTTCCACCCAGGTAGTACACTGATCCCACGTGCGTAGTCCTGGACATTCTGTCCCCGCTTGGACACCTCCACGACAGCTCTCTCTCTTGGACAGCTCTGAATGCTCAAAAGCTCAGTCAAGTCCCCAAGTGGTCTCTTCTTAAGCTAATAAACAGAACCACCACTCGGGTGTGACAATGCCTCTTACAATGCATAGCAAAACAACAGCCGTGAAAACACCCACTATGCCTACACACGATTGTACTAGAAACCAGAACCCACACAATGCCAGCCTCCAGGTGTGTGAGTCTAGAGCACGGCACGCAGGCCATGACGCTGTGCGGTGCCAAGTACGACAGCCATAACAAGCAGGTGATACGACACGCGCACGCAGTCACTTCTGAGTCCAAAGGACAAGTAGGAGTGAATTCGTCAGCGTTCTAGGTAGAGGATCCACCCGCTACCACTGTTCTTCTGAATGTTATCATAGCAGTTACTATCTGTAGCTACTATTAGCAGCTTAAAAAGTTAACTTGCCCTGTATCACCCAAAAAGCAAGTGACAGAGGCATGCTTTCACACTGCTGTCTGCCCTACCCCAGACTCAGAATCACTTTCACTGGGTTCTAGTCCCTGTGGGAATCAGACGACAATAACAGATACCCTCCACAGAAAAAAAGAACGCATGCCCACTGGCAGCATTCTAAGCTTCAACACTTGACAGTAAATTCATTTTCCCAATGATTGATGATGAGCTTATAATGAGGCTCAATGAGGATTTATCTGAATTAAACTATGTAGCCAAACATCTCCCGTTTATTTCTCCTTTTTCACTGCCAGTGTCATCATGGCCTATTGGAAACCCTCCCCACATCACACCTCCTAATTGCCTGAATCTATCCACAATGACACATGACTGCTGTCTGACATGCCACACAGCATGTTTAAAAACACCCCGTGATCCAAATCATAGCCAGCATTTGAGAATTTATTTTTGAGGCGCTTGACATTACTCCAGAGGGTTGCTTTTTAACTAACAGAGTTTGGAAGCGAAGCCGGGGTATGGGATCTGATTTTGCATTGTTAATAAATTCACAACACCTCTCTTGGGCTCCCCATCCTGTAATTAAAGGGTGCAACATTTGCTTCCACGCAATGTCTTTCCAATGGTTGCTCCCCCTCCAGTGCAAACCTCTGCTTCAGACACGCATGTCTTTCTGTGTCCTGAACTCACCCTCCTTTCTTCTAGTCCTATTCCTTTCCGGAAACCCCTGGGCTGTTCTACCATCCAGTAAGACATCTCCTCAGCGCCCCAGGGGACAAATCTCCCTTCCCTGAAGTCTGGGAAAATTACCTCGCCCTTCAGCATTGAGCTTTATGCTACCTTCCATTACAAGTTATCCACGGATGTGTGTCTTGTCTCCATTTGATTATAAATAACAGAAGGCTTCCCATAACATATTATAGTTTAATAACTATGTTTTCTTATTTTCTGGACCCTAATGCTCTGGCCCCTGAGGCCTCACTGACCCTGGGACAGGATAGCCCATTCTAGGGCTAATTCCTAGAAACAGCGAACAACTTGCCAGGGAATATGTCTTTCACATGCAAACCAACCGATCCAAAGTTTGTGCTGTGCCTCCCAACTGCCTCCCTTAAGAAACTCTCATTCATCAAGCCTTCCCTGATCATCCCAGAGCCAGATCCCACACAACCAGAGCAGCCTGCATGCCCAGAGTTCACTGAAATTACCCATACCAGCCAATTCCAAACTTGCTCACCCCACCTTGCCCTTCCCATGGAAACCATAGGGAAGGCCACTGTCCACACTTCCTAAGCCACCTGGAGCTTCCGTGTGTGGCCCTGCGTGGTGTGGCAGCCTCGTGTTTCTAGGGAACTGTGAGTACAAACTTCTTGCTGATGCCGCTTTCTGTGTCTGCAGGTCTTAACATCCTTGATTAAAACAAATCTCAGGTACATGTTGAAACACGTGACTTCTGCATCTCTTTCA
Organism: Theropithecus gelada; assembly: GCF_003255815.1. Classification (NCBI taxonomy): domain Eukaryota; kingdom Metazoa; phylum Chordata; class Mammalia; order Primates; family Cercopithecidae; genus Theropithecus; species Theropithecus gelada. The sequence goes on along the minus strand of NC_037685.1, from coordinate 57,538,508 downwards.
TGCCTCCCCCTTTCTGCCCAGCCACGCTTCTAAAATAGTATCACATCATCGAGTAGGAGTCAAGTATGTCAAAGAAATACGAACATGGGTTGAAGAAGACAGGCATTCAAGTTTAGTTTTTCAGAAGTGAAAAAAATACATAAGGCGTACAAATGAAAAAATGCACAGGGAATATATTTACATGCCTCAAAAATGTAAAAATACACAAAAATGTTTTAACTTAAAATTATATATATTGGGGCCAGGTGGCCCACGCCTGTAATCCCAGCACTTTGAGACGCTGGGGCAGGTGAATCACTGGAGTCCAGGAGTTTGAGACCAGCCGGTGCAATGTGGCAAAACCCCACCTCTAGAAAAAGCACAAAAAAAATTAGTCAAGTGTGGTGATGCGTGCCTGTGGTCCCAGCTACTCAGGAAGCTGAGGTAGGAGGATCCCCTGAGCCACGGAGGTTGCAGTGAGCCAAGATTGCACCACTGCACTCCAGACTGGGCAACAGAGTGAAAAAATATTATATATTGGGTCTCAAGTTACCACTGTTATTACTCTCATGGTCATTATATTCCACTTTAATTCCATTTCACTTTAGCTCATTTCTCTAACAGTGCAAGAGCATTCCACACAATATTATGGAGCTAATCCATGCCTGCAGTGTAACACTAATGCACTGTTTTAATCGACTAAGACATTTAAAACCTTTGGGAAGTTTAAAGGTGTTATTTCAATGAGACAAATCTTACCTGCATATCCTATGATGTTACACCTCAATATTTCAATTACACCTTCAGAAAAGCTCTACAATAACATAATTGAGTTCACTTGAATTCTCTAGGGCAAACAAGAGCACTCTCTCTCTAGCAGTCTCTAATAACTTGTGTGGAACCTTGCTCACCCTATTGTGCCTTCCTTCCAAGTTCAGGGAAACAGGAATCTTACTGATCTGTACCACACTTCAAGATAAGAAGGGAGCAGGCAATACACTTTTGGAGGGCACTTTGATAACTATAAAATGAAGGATTTATGAGGAAACAATCTACTCTTCCCCCATGACACATACGCCTTGGTGAACCGTGGGGCTGTCATGTTTGGGGAGTTTCAGCTGTGCTGCCCTAGGACTAGGGGGTAGCATAGCTATCCTCTGCCCTTGCTGTCTTCTCTGCCTGGTATCTTCCTCCCACCCTGCTCTACCTCCTCCTTCTCACATCTTAACACAATCGTCACCTCCACAGTAAGTTGCCCGTTGGTCTTCCCCCACCCTATCCCAACTTTTCCTCATGTCTCCTGTTTATTTTCTTAACAGCCCTTATTATAATCTGAAGTTATCTAGTTCTGTGGTTTACTGTCTGTTTTCCTAACTGAACCAGCTCAGGGAAGTACTCTACAAACATTAAATAAAAGGGGACACTGGAGAGGAGAACCAGTACGTGTCTTGGCAGAGTTTGAGATAATAGCCACACCATTCCTGAATGAATAGAACATGATGTCCCCAACGAGAAATTATTGGCATCCAACCTGGTAATTAACATATGCCCAGCAATTGACCTTTAAACAAATCTGCTAGATAAGCACCAACTTATAAAGGTGGAAACGCTCTTGAAGAAGGTGCTGACTGGCCCAGGCTCACGTAGCTACGCAATAGCTAAACCAAGATTCAACCCCCCAAACGTGACAATACATGGTTCACCAAGGTGTCTGTGTCATCAGGGCCAAGCATGTCTGGCTCCAAATCTCATGTTCTGAAATATTCCACCAGACACAGATTCAGAACTAGGCATTATTTGTGAAGTAGGGTCTTACATATAGCTCTACCTGCAAGTCACACTCAAGACTCACCTCCCTCTTGGTTTGTTTCTGTAAGCAACACATTCACCTTTGCCAAGTCTTCCTTAAATGCTGCATTCAATCTAGTGAGGGTTACTATACACTAAGGTCTGGGCCCATAGTTGGCCTGTGGGAGTACTAACACGTAATTAGGCCAGAATACAGGGCAACAATTGGCGTGGGATAGAGAATGGATCTTGGGGGCAGTTATCCCCTGCCACATGGAGATTCTATTTTATTGTCAAATACAAGGAATCTCAGTTTTACTTTCCTTAGGCAAAGTGTCCATGTCCTCCTGGGTACTGATTAGAACAACACATTAGCACTACTCTGTATATAAACAGTCTCTGAGTACGGGATTCAGCATCCTGCCTCCAAAGATGAAGCAGAGTGGCTGAAAGCATGAGCTCTGCCACTGCACTCCTGGGTCTGCCATGAACCCCAGGCTTGTTATTTAATCAGTCCATGCCTCAATTTCATCACCTGCAAAATGGAAGTCAAGCATGGAGTTAATAGAAATAAAATGCTTCTAATGGCATTGGGGACATAGTATGTTCTCAACAAATGTTAGCTCTTCCCAATATTATTTAAACCGCTACACTCAATTTTTACTTGAATACACCTGCAGGGTTTTAAAAAAACTTTTCAGACTAGATTCATGCTATCTAATATCATCCTCTGAGTTTGGCTTAGGTAGGGTATTAACAGGATTATCCACATCGGCCAATTCTATCACCAAAAAGACCAGCTTAACTGTTAGGCACATCATCAGTAACAAGACCCGTCTGAGAGACTGAATCTGCAGTATCATTGGAGAATTTGTGAGAACCAGAAGAGGTGTGCACGTGTAGAATAAGCATTCTGTGGAATGGGTGATCACGGAAAGACTCGAGTCCCTTTACACCGCAGAGCTTACTGATTTACTTCTATGATGAGAAATTTTAAAGGTGAAATATCAAATTCTATTAGTCAGAATCCACTATCTGAAAATCCAAGCAGGCACACAAATATTGCTGCTGTATTTGCTGCCTTGATACTGATGTTTTCCTCACAAATATCCACCATTCATAGTATAAGCACCTGTTTATCTCTCCGACACTGCAAGTCTCACCCTATTGACCATTAAATCCTAACAACGAGCATGACACCTGCCCCGTATTGGGTGCCCAAAATTTTCAACTCATATTCAGAGCACATGTGTCCACATGTATGGGTAGACAGCATATGGATTAAGTGAAACAGGCAAAAATTACAACAAACAAGTGCTGGACAATGAAAATCTTTTTTTTTTTTTTTTTTTTTTTTTTTTTTTTTTTTTTTTTTTTTTTGAGACGGAGTCTCGCTCTGTCGCCCAGGCTGGAGTGCAGTGGCCAGATCTCAGCTCACTGCAAGCTCCGCCTCCCGGGTTCCCGCCATTCTCCTGCCTCAGCCTCCCGAGTAGCTGGGACCACAGGCGCCGCCACCTCGCCCGGCTAATTTTTTGTGTTTTTAGTAGAGACGGGGTTTCGCCGTGTTAGCCAGGATGGTCTCGATCTCCTGACCTTGTGATCCGCCCGTCTCGGCCTCCCAAAGTGCTGGGATTACAGGCTTGAGCCACCGCGCCCGGCCTGAAAATCTTTTATTATTATTTTGTATTTATTCATTTATTTTCTGAGACGGAGTCTCGCTCTGTCGCCCAGGCTGGAGTGCAGTGGCACGATCTCTGCTCACTGCAAGCTCCGCCCCCCGGGTTCACGCCATTCTCCTGCCTCAGGCTCACGAGTAGCTGGGACTACAGGCGTCCCCCACCATGCCCAGCTATATATATATTTTTTGTATTTTTAGTACAGACAGGGTTTCACCATGTTAGCCAGGATGGTCTTGATCTCCTGACCTCATGATCCGCCTGCCTTGGCCTTCCTGCTGGGATTACAGGTGTCAGCCACCATGCCCGGCTGAAAATCTTATTTTTAAATAGTTATCTTCAAGAGGGGAGATAGACTAGGAAAAAACAGTGGTCTAAATTATAGATATTTGCTTAGATTGGCTTAACATACCTTCAAACTCTCCCATTAATGGAAAAATAAACTAACATTGCAGAATCAAATAAACATTCATGAGCATTCATACATTAAAACAGCTTTTATTTTCCCCTGAAATCTGAAAAAGTATGGTCTAAACCAAATTAGATAGTGCAGACTCAATTTTCATTCAGCTATTAAACTTTTTATTTCCCGTAATAGTCAGGAATTTAATAGGCAATCAGTCCTAAAACTAACCATTCTTTTGAATGGTTAAATTAAACCTAAAAAGTACTCTGTGTTTAACTCAGTCTAAAATGTGTTAGAGTAAAATATGAAGCCTACAAATCTCACAGGAATAATAGCTCCTTTCACGACTTTAATCACATATAATATTCCTTCTGTTTTTGATACTACTAATGGCCTACCTCAAACTTCAAAGAATTTCTCAAATCAGGTGATTGACCTGTGTTGATCATGATACATCACATATTGTGGACGCCCTACCACATGAAGAGCACGCACCTGCAGGAGGTCCTCCCAGGGCCCTGCAGTCTGCCGAGGGAGTCAGCCCCTGCACTTTGGTCTCATTACCATGACGGTCTCAACACTTCAGCACGGTGCCAGCCAAACACAAGTGCCCAGAGTAGCTTTAGATCCAAAGGGCTGAATTAACACATCAACCCATGCAAGCAGATCATAGTACTGAGATTTCTCATTTCCTCCTGATATTTTAATAAGAATATGAAATACTCTAGTACAAAAGCACAGCAATGCATTCATCCAAAATGTGACCTGCATACAAAGGTCAACTCCACCTGTGCCTCTCTAAGAGAACAAATTGTTCCTCTAAGTAAACAGGACTTTTTTAAAAATTCTGGGCTACTCGAGATCAGAGCATCTGATAATCATCAAGCCCTGTTACCTTCCAATTTACTGATGATAAGGAAGACAACATTTCCTGAAAATCCAAAGTGTTCTGGGCACTATGTTCATCATGTGTTTGTTTACTTGTATTTTATTTTATTTTATTTTATTTTATTTTATTTTTGCATCATTTATTTAGCCTTCAAATATCCACTCCTTTTTGCCAGTGAGGAAATCAAGGCCCCTTTAGATTAAGTCACTGTTTTTTTCCAAATTTCCTAACCAAACTGTTTCTTTCAGCAATTAACTATAATGTGAAAAGAAAAAAAAGTATTCTCTCCTCTTCAACGCAGATTTCATGCAGGGGTTCAAAATAAGCCAGAGGCAATAGGAAAATGATCAGGTGGTCTAACATCCAAGCTGGAGGCGGCACGTGAGCCAGGGGCGTGAGACTCTCAGTTTCCCCAGAGCTGCTTCCATGTGCCAAGATGCTCCCAATCCTTTTTTTCCCACCCGGTCTCCTCTTCAACAATGATTCATTTTAATTACATAATTACATAAAGTCATTAATTGTAGGAATGGCTTCCTGCAATTAAACTTGATAAAATAGGCAAGCAAAGAAAGCCCACACCCTCACTCCTTCCCCAGGACAGCACCTTTCAAAGAAGTCAGACAATACAGGCAGATGACCCTCGGGTGATTCGCGGGGAACATCTAGTGTCAGAGCATCTAGCCTGAATGTGCATGAGCCCTGGTGATGGGCATTCTGGTGGATAAACTGCTCAGTTAGTGCTGCCTGTATAAAGATGAACAAGAATCCTGTTCTCTTTGTTCAAAGGGCTTCAATCCAGAAAGACGAAATATATTTAAACCAAGCAACTTGATGTGTACAGCTCAGATCAAGGTATACACCGTATGAAACTGTCAGAACACAGCCATGGGAAGTACAAAAGTGACTGTAAGCTATAAAAACAGACAGGGGTCTAGAGCAGTGGCTCATGGCTGTAATCCCAGCACTTTCACAGGCCAAGGCAAGAGGATTTCCTGAAGTCAGGAGTTTGAGACCAGACTGGGCAACACAGTGAGACCCCATCTCTTCAAAAAAAAAAGAAAGAAAGAAAGGAAGGCATGCTTGGTGGTGCATGCCTGTGGTCCCAGCTTCTTGGGAGGCTGAAGCAGGAGGAGGGCTTGAGGTCAGGAGTTGGAGCCTGCAATGAGCTATGATCGCACCACTGCACTCCAGCCTGGGTAACAGAGCAAGACCCTGTTTCTTAAAAAGCAAAAACTAAACCAAAAAGCCAGATAGGTGGGAAGAGAGAGCAGAGAAAAGGTAAAGAAGGGTCCCTCCACCTCCATCTGTGCTTTCCAGCTCTTCTCCACACGAGACTCACAACCCCACAACACCTCATCCAGTCCTCATCAACCCTTCCAGATCCAGTCCTACTGTTTCTCGGACTCATTCAACCCCCTTCCCAGCCTCTTACACAGGCCATTTCCAAGGCAATGTCACACTCTGGCCTTTCCTGAACAAAGACAGGTGGTAAAGTGGTTTGGAAGAAGCCCAGCCCCACCCTGGAAGGGCAGCAGCAGGAGGTTATAACTGGAACGTTGTCCACTTCCTGTTCTTGTTGTGTTTGCCTAAATGTCCTCGACGTCCTCAGGAACAACACCCAAGGTGGGCTCACGTAGGTGTTTGGTTTGGGAGGTAGTTGGCCACAGGGAAATCTGCAGAGACACCTAATTCAGACAGTTTAAGAAGCAGAATCTTAAACAGATTTGAGAGGCAAGAGATGTGGAGAGAAAGCAAGCTGTCACCCAAGGGCTGCTAGCCAGCAAAGGGCCTCCAGGGAACTAGAAGGACAGGGCAGAGCTCCGGGCTAGATCCCTAGGTCTGTGTGATTTTGTTGACATCACTGCGAAAAAAGAAATTACAAAGTTGAATTCGCCCACAGCTAGAAGGATTCGGACAGAAGGTGTCCAGAACAGTAAAAGGGAAGATGCTGTTAACTGTGTTTGAAAACAATTATAAAAATGTCAGAAGCTTCAAATCAGTTTTTATCCTTATGTTTTCAGTGTTTTAAACACAGATGAAGGCCCTGTGAATCTCAGAACAACAGCAAAGCGCTTCTAAAATATAGATGCAGATGCCACAGAGCCTGCCCCTCACAAAAACAAACAAGCAGGCAAACAAACAGAAAAGCGGGCTGTGTCCCCACAGTCTCCTCTCTTTTCACATAATCCTTCCTACATTCATCCCTGCCAAACAGGCTTTCATACCCTTTGCAGCATGGCTTTGTTCCCAGGAAACCTAATAAGATATTTATGAATGTTTCAATATTGGCAGCAGGAGTCTCTGCAGTGGCAGAAAGGTCAAAGCGATCCCTCCAACTACCCCCACCACCCGCCTTGGAGATTACATCTACTATACACACAGTTAAATGCGGCAGACCTAGACTGATCTTTTCCTTGTAATTTTTTAATCATCAAAGGATTAAACAACGGAAGTACATTATTCAACACAGCAATTCTAACAGTCATTAACCCACATGTGTTTTCTGATGTCACCTAGGTTCTCCGTGCCACAGACCTTGGACAGCTCCCTCTCCCATGCCCACACTGGCTGTTCCAACCCTTCTCTTTCCTCAAACTCTCCACCCTACCCCAGCCCCTTCACTTTGAGCACTCTGCCTCCTCCCTATTTCATGGGGTAAACTGGAGCTTTAGAGTGGACGTGATTGACCTTGACACACACACACACACAAACCGACTCCCTAAGCTCTTTCCACCCTATTGATAACGAAGTCTCTCTTCTTCTTGTCCAAGTCAATAAACATTGCACCTGAGCTCAGCTGCTGGCAGACCTCCTTTCCTGGTTAGCCCCTACACCTCCCAGGGCTTCTGTGCAACCTCCCCTCCACACTCCTTTTCCTGACCCTGAAACAGAGATCATCCCTGAGGTTTTCTGCCTTTGGTCTTTATTCAATGCACTGAGCCATCTTTTCCACGTATGGCTGAAATTGTCACCAGTGTACTCATCAGATGGTTATCAAATTCACCCCGAGCTTGGATGTCTACCACAAGCGCTGTCTAGACCAGCATATTTAACTTCTCTGGATACACCTGCCTGAATGTCCACAGACTCTGCAAGATCAATGTGATGACAACTGATGTCTTCACTTCCAGTTCCCCCATGTGCTTAGTAATCCCACAACGAGCTTCCTCAACCAAGCCAAAGAGTTGAGAAAACAGCAAGGAAGCAAAAATAAGAAGCATAAAACAAAAAATACCTTACCAAAAAGTTACAACAACAAATGGTTTAAGCGCCCCCATCAAATGAAAAAGGATCTCTGTGGGGATTTTCTTATGCAACTTCAAAAAATCAAAAACAAAGTTATGAGTAGTTGTATAACACAAACACGAGCAAAAAGAAAGGAAAGGTTAAAATAGTAACGTCACCACCAAGCTTAAGACAGAAGTAATCAATGAGTATAAGGCCAGAGTAAAAATTACAGCCACATTACCACCAGTGTGGTACACTTTATTTTACATAAAATTAAATTTTACTCAAAATGTAAATTACGTTTTATACGAAAACATGTAAAACAAAATTCACAAGCAAATGGACCAAGAAAGTTGTAACAGGAGACTGATGCTATTATCAAACTGACTAATTGGACAAGCTAAAAATACAGATTGAAAAAATGTAATTAAAATGTCTAAACAAATGAATTTTGGAGCCTATGGAGAATACGTCTTCCTTCCAAGCACAATGGGAAACCTGGAATGAGTCCCTTGCTCCTCATGCAGGCACTAAAGCAATGGCAAATGGACCGCACATCGTTGGACCACCTCCACGTCTGCCAGTTTCTTCTTTTGCAAAAGGAAACCAGGCCCCACATGCCTCAGAAACTCCAAAAGGCAGGGGCTGCAGTCACTGTAATAACGAGCCAACAGGTAATGGAAACGCCTTCCTCACCACGGTCAGGGCACAGCTTAGGGGCCATTCAGCCACAGGATTTCAGAACTGGGAGAGACCTTGAAAACTCTCATTCAAGCCCTTCCCTTCACACAGGAGGAAACTGAGGGCTTGTAAGATGCAGTGCTACATCTACAGAAACATGATGACATGGGATGGGAGGAGCCACACTCAAAGGTTAGGAACAGTGGGAGGGTCCAGACCAGATCAAGGCTGGGCTTCTTGTGATGATGGCTGAGGGCGGTAATGTCCCCAGTGTGCTTGACACCAGGAGAATTTTTTTTCGTAAGCAATTCCCTTCTCTATATGGCAAAATTTCTTTCAGTGATAACTATAAAGAACATAAAATCGGCCGGGCGCGGTGGCTCACGCCTGTAATCCCAGCACTTTGGGAGGCCGAGGCGGGCGGATCACGAGGTCAGGAGATCGAGACCATCCTGGCTAACACGGTGAAACCCCGTCTCTACTAAAAATGCAAAAAATTAGCCGGGCGAGGCGGCGGGCGCCTGTAGTCCCAGCTACTCGGGAGGCTGAGGCAGGAGAATGGCGTGAACCTGGGAGGCGGAGCTTGCAGTGAGCCGAGATCGGGCCACTGCACTCCAGCCTGGGCGACTAAGCGAGACTCTGTCTCAAAAAAAAAAAAAAAAAAAAAAAAGAACATAAAATCGACCAACAAAGAAACAAACAGCAAAAATAGTCTTTATTAAACTTGCATCTAGGCCAGGCGCGGTGGCTCATGTCTGTAATCCCAGCACTTTGGGAGGCCCAGGAGGGTGGATCACCTGAAGTCAGGAGTTCAAGACCAGACTAGCCAACATGGTGAAACCCCACCTCTACAAAAATACAAAAATTATCTGGGCATGGTGGCAGGTGCCTGTAATCCCAGTTACTCGGGAGGCCAAGGCAGGAGAATCGCTTGAACCCAGGAGGCAGAGGTTGCAGTGAGCCAAAGTCGCACCATTGCACTCCAGCCTGGGCAACAGAGTGAGACTCCGTCTCAAAAACAAACAAACAAAACTGCATCTAATCATGCCAGTAAATAAAATAATAAAAATTTTATAGTCCAAAAACAGAGAAAAAAGCACAAGTATTTATTCAATGGTTTTTATATCTATCTATGTAGCAACTCGAACTTTGATCCTTTGGTTACAGACTGATACAATATTTATGTCATTAACTGGCAAGTAACTAACAAATGAAATCTAACAAAACCAATGCTCTGTCAAAGGTATAAACACCTACTAAGTCATACCACTAATGTCACATTTTCTTTTCTTGACTTGGTCTTCAATTTAAAAACAATGAATAATTATGAATGAATTTCAATTGTAAGAATCTAGGGAAAATGTACCAGACTAAAATATGCGCTTACCAAACAAAATATCATACCCTGCAGTTCATATTCTGTTTTGCTGTCTTAAATGTTAGATGTAAAAACCCCCACATGGTCACATAAAATGACAGAATTGAAGTAACTCAAGTTCTACTTTCTTAGTGTTTATAAACACTGTGCTGTCACTATTTCATAGCTACTGTTTCAACTCGGGTGCTGGGCATGGTGGCTCACACTTGTAATCCCAGCGCTTCGAGAGTCTCTGCTAGAAGGATCACTTGAGGCCAGGAGTTCAAGATCAGCCTGGGCAACACAGCGAGACCCCCATCTCTACAAAATAATCATAAATAAGTACATAAACTAACTAACTGACTAACTCAGGAATATGTAGTACCATGGGGCTCCTGGAGAGCACTGTGTCCAAAGGGAACTCCGGATCTGTCCTAACTCTTAGGACCTTGCTCTCAACATGCACACGTACAGTTCAGTTGGTTGTAGGCACTGGAGACAGAGGGTTAACTGGGAGTGCTCCTAATGGATTTCCATGTAGAATATAATGGTCACTTAAAAGAAATAAATCAAGTCCAATAGCACTTAAAAAAAAAAAAGTAAATAAAATATGTGCTACATTGAAGAAAATATGTGCGTATATTTTACATATGTATATGCTATATATGCTATATATGTATGTGAAATCTTTAAAATTAGCCAGGCTTGTAACTGTAATCCCAGCAACTTGGGAAGCTGAGGTGAGAGGATCACTTAGGGGCAGGAGTTTGAGACCAGTGTGGGCAACACAGCAACACAGCAAGACCCTGTCTCTAAACTTTTTTTTAAATTAGTCACGCATGGTGACGCATGCCTATATTCCCAGATACTTGCGAGGCTGAGGTGGGAGAATTCGAGGCTGTAATGAACTATGATTGTACCACTGCACTCCAGCATGGCCCACAGAGTAAGACCTCCTCTCAAAAAAAAAAAAAAAAAAAAAAACAGCAATTATTTAGAATTTAGCCCAAATGAAGGCTTTTGCAGGGAGGAGAATGTTACTGCTGGTACATGGGGATAATTAAAAGTAGATGGACTTTTAGTGGATTTTATTGTGTGTACCTTCTGATTGCCTGTACCTCAGGCAGATCACTGCCCCCTGCACCCCACACAGCCTTTGGTGCTCACTGACTGTAGGAACTCAGGCAAGTTACATAACTCTTTCTGGAGTGTTTCCTCATCTGTGCCACGGAGATGCCAGCTGGGACTGGCTCTGCCTCACATCTGAGGCTCCTGGAGGACTGCAGCCTCAGGCGTGGGAGCCCCGGCTCCCGGCCCGTCCGTGCTGTGCTCCGCGAGGACAGCTTCTAAGAAAAGTGCTGTGGGAATCAAAGCTACACAGGGGCAGCCCTGTGAAGAGTGAAGCACCTGCCTTATGGCTCAGGAAAAACAGGCCCGGAGGCTACTAGGAGTTTCTCTCCCATAACTCTTCTTTAAGAGGCTAAGGGCATGAGCTGGAGGGCAGGGAGGAAAAAGGGGCCACAAACTTAGCCATGGAAATGGATCGTTCAACATGCGTGTTCTCTACTACACTTCCCTTACTCAAATATACTCGAAAGGCGAAGGAGTAACCTTGCAGGCAGAGCCCTCGATTTTCCACCACTGCGCTGTAACTCCAAGCACCAAGACAGTATACACCAGCTACTACAAATAAATTTGTTGAACACACAAGTTTTAAACCTTGACCAACATAAATGACTAAGGATGCCAGCTGTCACATTAAATCCCAAATGTACCTCCATTTGAGGGTAGACATCCATCTGCCAAGTCTGAAGAAATCAGCATTAAAAGCATGTAACTCGGCAGCCCCCTTTTAGTTTATAGATGAAAGTACAACATCAACACTACACAATACATCAATTTCCGAGGCATAAGTAACTGCACATCACCATGGGGGTTCTACTTTGTTCAATAAGCAATTAAGTGTGAAGGGATATCTGAGAACAACACATTAAGCCAATTCCCATTTTCTGTTCAATTCTGACCTTCCCTTGCAGAGCGCAGTCCTGCAGCAAAGCTTTTCCACTTCCCATTGGCAGGGACTGTGCGCCACGCTGGGAGGATGCGAGGGGAAACAGACAGATTTTGTCATCAAGGATGACACAGCAGAGCAGGAGAGTCAGAGATGGATAAAAATAGATGTGGTGCTGCATGCTAAGTTCCAGAGCAAAAGAGTCTGAGAAATGCTGCGGCACAGAGGGGCCGCCTCCGCCTGCAAACGGTGGAGATGCAGGACGAGGAAGAAAATACTGCTCACAGAGCTGCGACCTGAGCCTGAAAAGACAGGGCCCTCCAGGAGGACGAACTTGAGTAGGTTAGGAGATCGTGTTCCAGGGAATGTGCCGTGATTAAAGGCTGCAGCCAGACACAGGAAGAGGAGCCTGGGGAGATGGTGTGGTAAGCCGGGAACAGAACGAGAGTGACCTTGTGTATCTTACTGGAGACAAAAGAGAAGTAGCCCTCAACAGGGAGAATCACCGTGCCTTGGCTGTTTTAGAACGATAACCACCAGCAATCGGGAAGATGAAAGGGAAACCCTGTCACAGGTGCAGACACGAGAGACTGAACCAGCACCAGTGCCATGAAAATGATCCACTCAACAAAAAAGCGGATCTGGTTTAAAATCTGCACCCACCCCACCAAGCGTCCTCCTGGGCACTACGACTCTGCACCCTGGTCCTGGTGTATCCCAACCTAGCCAGGGTCATCAGGGAAAGACGCGAATGGTAAAGTCAACCAGACAGCAGAAATGGGGGGTGGGGGGTGGGGGAGTCATCTGAATTTCCTTTAAACATTTATACCTATTTTTTAACAGTGGTGCTTACTGTGGTACACAGCAAGACATGAGATAAAGCATAGAAAAAGGACAAAAACACCTCCAAAAATGACCATGTGATAGAGTACTAAGACTCCTTCTGGTTTTTCTCTTTTTGAGACGGGTATGGCTCTGATGCCCAGGCTAAAGTGCAGTGGCGTGATTTTGGTTCACTGCAACTTCCACCTCCCAAGTAGCTGGGACTACAGGCACATGCCACCACACCCGGCTAATTTTTGTATTTTTCATAGAGACAGGGTTTTGCCATGTTGCCCAGGCTGGTCTCGAACTCCTGAGCTCAAGCAATCCTCCCACCTCAGCCTCTCAAAGTGCTGGGATTACAGACGTGAGCCACCATGCCCAGCCAAGACTCCTTGTAATGATAAAGTTTTAATTACTATGTCAACGAGCAATAAAACTATTACATGAGGGACCTGGAGAAGTCAAATACAAAGGGACAGAAAGTTGAACGGTGATTGTCAGGGGCAGGGGGAGGAGGAACAGGGAGTTGTTTAACAGGGACAGAGTTTCAGTTTTGCAAGATGAAAAGCTTTCTGGAGATTGGTTGTACACCAGTGTGAATATCCTTAACACTACTGAATCGTATACTTAAATATAATAAAGGAGATAAATTTCATGTTATGTGTATTTTACCACAATAAAGAGAAAAAAGAAAAAAGAACAACAAGCCTACCCAACCTGTCAAACAGGGTGGGATATACGACATTTACGGCCACTGTACTGTGTTCTAGGCATTCTTGCATCTGAAATCTCATTTAGCTTCCTGACATGCTTTCTAGGGAAGTGTGTTTCCATCAAACAAACAAGGAAAGTCAGGCTCAGCGAAACCATGGACTTGACCTAAGGTCATTCAATTGGTCCCTGGTGGAGCCAAGACTTCCGTACCTGTTATCTTTTGTTCCTCATACTATAGCTAATTACCCTCCCACTCTGGCTATTACAAAAACAAAAACAAAAAAGAAAGAGAGAAAGATTACACTGCAAGTTTTTTCCATCACATGTTTAATAATTTAAAGTTCTCCATGATAACCTCAGGCAAACTAGAATTAATCTTCAAAATCAGGTTAGTGCAAAAAGGAAACATTTCTAGTTTGTTCCTGAAACACATTTATCCTATTTGATATGCACCTTACCTTTTAATCTCTACCAATGCAAGTCAAAACCTGGTTTTTTTGTAAAACTCAAGTGGTACATTCCAAAACTGGTGGGAGAGTTATTGTCAAACACACTATCTAAAATGCAAACAACAGCAATAGCAGAATTTATAAAGCACTCAGTAAGGTGCTGTTTTAAGTGCCTTATGCATATTAACTCATTTAACCTTCACAAAATTCCTATGAACTATCATCACATGAGGGTGACAGCAAATGAGGACCACCTTCAATAAAATCACCAGGAATGCTGGCTGCAAATAGAAATCAGAGCCCGCCCCAGACCAAATGAACCTAGATTTTTCTTATGCAATGTGAGGCTAAAAATAAAATACCTGATCTATATACCATGGATTCGCCAACCAAGTTACCTTTATATGCACAAAACAGAAAATGAGAGGTATGTGACAGCCTGTGGAATAAAAACATGCCAAGAATGAGAACGGGAAAGCAAAAGTAAATACTAGCACTGACATCATTCTGCAAAGACTCCACGAAATTGTATTTGAGAATTGTATGGAGAACATAAACCTTGGCAAAAAGGTTTTACAAAATAATTCACCTTTTTAGTCAGAGACTGTCTTTCAAGTCTTACTAAGCACATAATACATCTTAGAAGTTACTACATAGCTCGTCACTTCTACAGAACTCAGCCATAGCTCTATTTGTTATATTGTTACTACTAATATTTTTAATTGAGACAGGGTCTTGGTCCCTCACACAGGCTGGAGTGCAGTGATGCAATCTCAGCTCACTTTAACCTCTACCTCCCAGGCTCAAGCAATGCTCAACCTCAGCTTCCCAAGTAGCTGGAACCACAGGCGTGCACCACCATGCTCAGCTAATTTTTTGTACTTTTGGTAGAGATGGAGTTTCACACTGTTGCCCCAGGCTGGTCTCAAAATTCTGAGCTCAGGTGAACCACCTGCCTCAGCGTCCCAAAGTGCTGGGATTACAGGTGTGAGCTACCATGCCCAGCCTCTATTTGTTATATTATAACAATTATTCCACGGGCATATGTGGAGCCATGTTGATGCTGTCCTAATTTTAAAATATTCCATGTATTTCAGAAAGTAAGCAGCACATAAGTTTCTTTTAATGGGCTACATATTCTGACTGCCTTCATTTTTCCTAATGGTAGTATCTCAAAATATCAAAATTAATCATGCCCCTTAACACAATAGTTCAAAAAAATGACGCATAATCAATCTATCTTCAGGATATATAAGAAAGCATACTTGGCTGTGAAGAATGCTAAATCAATATCTTTTTTTTTTTTTTTCTTTGCAGTTGCAAGATTTAATAGAGTGAAAACAGAACTCCCATACAAAGGGAGAGGACCCAAAGAGGGTAGCTGTTGCCGGCTCGAATGCCTGGGTTTATATCCCAATCAATATCTTTAAACTATTTATATAAAAAGTAGTATGGTTTAAAATCCAAGTCAGTTAACTTTCTTATAATCTACTATTCTAAAATATATTCTAAAAAAATATTTATATCTTTATAAATATCACAGGTTGATTTCTATAAAAAACATAGTTAACTCTGTAGCAAACACCAGCACTGAATTGAAAACAGTTTCTTGTCTACTTAAGTGCATGACACATGATAAAAAATAAGTTTGGAATACTGCATTGCACATTGCACCCATCAACCATCCATAGAAAATACTAGCAAAGGGACCATAAAACTAGACACAGAAGGACCTCAGAAGGTGAACTAGACACATGAAAAGACTGTCAGCAGGTAACAGAGAGTCTCCAGCTTTGTCAGCATTTCCTCAGACTTTGTACATACTAATAGGGAGTTTTGGAGTTCAGGGGTACAATTTTAGGGGCAAAAAATTGAAAGCTTTTCCAATCCTCATTTGAATTTTTGTTGAGTATAGGAGCAATGTTGTCAATTGGTGGAATAAGAAAACTCACTCTTTCCCAACGATGTAACAGAAGACCCAACAACACACGAGGAGGCCACATACGCTCCCTGGGACAGCCCTGAAGAGTCACCTCTATAAATGGGTCTGTGACTATCAAACTAAACATTAAGAGAACTACTAAATTCCTGACAGTTCAATACTAACTCAAATACGATGTGAGAACTAACGTTTTGTTATAGTGATTAAACATGTTTGCGGTTGTTATGGGTCCACTGCCGCTTGTGTGTCGGCCACAGTCTAGAACCACTGTCTGGGATTCACAGGAAGCCTCGATGCAGGGGGAAGAACCTTCACCACTAACTCACTGTGGACTAGAATGATTTTCCAGGTGAACTGGTGTGTCCCTCAGGAAGACAGATGTTCATGTGTAGGCCCGGTGAATTATAAGGGTTGAAAGATATGGCATGCGCCTATGTGTGTACACATTTACATAAAGCAGTGGAAGGAGTTGGTAAAAGTATGAGAAGAAATCTTCCCTTATGTTATTTTCTGTCTTGAAGTTTTTTGACCTTCCAATGTCCACAATGTTTGGCTTACAAATAGGACTAACTCATGTACAGAGAATAATGGTGGTACCTCCCCAACACACACACACATGCATTATCCTGTACTTAAAATTACTTCCTCTGCTATGTCTAATCTTATACAGTGAAAAAAACTTTGTTAAAATAGGTGTAGTGTTAAAACTGCATGACAGCTGGCAGTCAAAACAGTGATACTGAGAGAAGTTCATGTTTCTGCCTCACCACGGCATCTTCATTATGTGAAATCATTCAATTGGTACATTGATGTTAGAACCGTTAATGAATTCTAATTTGTAAAGGTAACATTAAAAATGAGTATGAGGCAGTTTTAACAAGGCTGAGTACTAGAGAAACAATTGTGATACTACTCAGCAAATGGCCTTACTGTTTTAAAATACAGAGCTCTATTTTTAAACTGTCAAGCTTGGTAACATGTTTCATATGCTAGACAGCAATACTTTCAAAACTTCCACCTTTCACTGGGACCAAAACAGAAGAGTCATATCTTTTATTCAATAGTTTAAAGAATATTCCTGCCGGGTGCGGTGGCTCAAGCTTGTAATCCCAACACTTTGGGAGGCTGAGGCAGGTGGATCACTTGAGGTCAGGAGTTCAAGACTAGCCTGGCCAACATAGTGAAATCCCATCTCTACTAAAAATACAAAAAAAAATTAGCAAGGCCTGCTGGTGGGCGCCTGTAGTCCCAGCTACTCAGGAAGCTGAGGCAGGAGAATCACCTGAACCCGGGAGCAGGAGGTTGCAGTGAGCCAAGATTGCACCACTGCACTCCAGCCTGGGCAACAGAGCGAGACTCTGCCTCAAAGAAAGAAAAAATTTAAAAAATATATAATATTCCTTTATGTCATTGAATCTACAATTAAGTATTCAGTTTCCATATTATGCACAGTGCCAAGTCCCTCGGAGATATTCAAAGGAGAGCCCCACAGAGCCAAAAAGTTGGTGGTCCCAAACAAGATGGAAGGGAAAAAGGAGGGAGGGTAGAAAGACACAGATGCAGACTTCATAGTCACAATTCAATAAAACTCTAGTCATACATGTGGACCAAGTTTAAGGTTTTAACCATTCTATGAGAAAGAATCTTGGTGCTTGTTTGCGGGAGGAGGTGTCAGTGAATTTAACGTGAATTTATATGCAACTGTGTTCTTTCACGACACCGAAAGGGGAAGCCAGTTTCTTGATTCAACACCAATCCACACATGCACACTCAAACACATTTTAGACTCGCCTTATGCTCGAAGTCCAGCCTGCTTGCTCCTAGCAGTTACAGGCTAGAAAATATATACGTACAAAAGACCCTAATGCCCAAAACGTACTTTGTGATTCTTCAGCCTGCATATTTCTCCTCTTGGCAACATATAACTCTTGGGCAGAGTAGGATGCAAGTCCACTTCCCGTTTCCCTGAGTTACAGCTTGTAATTGATTGTTTTGGTTATCAACGAATTGGAGAGCAAAATGAGCGGCAAAGAAGAAGAACATTCGTAATAACCAGGTAACTGGTGGCACTGAGCAACTCCATGTGAGTCTGTGAGCTCTTACACAGTGCGGCCTTAAACAGCTACATTCTCATCTAATTACTTTTTTCTTGTAGAGATAGGGGTCTCACTAAGTTGCCCAGGCTGGTTTCAAATTCCTTACCTCAAACCATCTTCCTGCCTTGGCCTCCCAAAGTGCTGGGATTACAGGCGTGAGCCACTGTGCCCAGCTGTTCTCATCTAATTCTCACCATGCTATAAGCTATCACATTATTCTACTTCCAGTTTACTAATTGGAGTATCTTGACACCAAACAGATCTAGAGGTAGGGAAAGATCTGTCAAAAGTTTGTGTCTCTCCAACAGAGCCAGTGCTGCCCCCACCTTGCTGGAGGAAGGAGCTCCTTCATGACGCAGCCAATAGAGGTCGCCCCCTATATGTGTATCTCTGCTTCCCCGGGTGGTCTCATACTGGGGTGAAAGGGGCTTTCTGCTATTCTGAGGTCAACCACCTTGCCCCAACCCACAGTTCAAAATAGTTCAAAACAAAACTCAGAAACACAAGAAGCAGCATCAACGCCTTCCCCGTCACGAACACTGGAACCTGGGAATCACACTTGCCTAGTGCTGTCCACTCACAGCCCCTCTGCTAACCACCCCGAGTGATTCTCTTCTCCTGCAGCAAGCAGTACAGCCCTGCACCTCTTCCTGGGCAATGACGGCAGCCTCATGTGCTTATTCTAAATGCAGAGCAGGTGGCCATGCACATCAAACCCCAGCACTATCACTTTGTCACTTGGCCTGTAAAAGCTTTTCCTGGCTACGGCAGCCCGTCTCCAGTAGCCTGGCCTTTCACAGCACTTTGTCCATCATCCCTTCTGTATTAGTCTGTTTTCACGCTGCTGAGGAAGACATACCCAAGACTGGACAATTTAAAAAAGAAAGAGGTTTAATTGGAATTACAGTTCCACATGGCTGGGGAAGCCTCACAATCATGGTGGAAGGCAAGGAGGAGCAAGTCCCATCTTACATGGATGGCAGCAGGCAAAGAGAGAATGAGGAAGATGCAAAAGTGGAGACCCCTGATAAAACCATCAGATCTCATAAGATTTATTCACTACCACGAGAACAGCATGAGGGAAACCGCCCCCATGATTCAATCATCTCCCACCAGGTCCCTCCCACAACACATAGGAAATATGGGAGTTACAATTCAGTATGAGATTTGGGTGGGGACACAGAGCCAAACCACATCACCTTCTTCTTCCACATCTTTTCCAGGAAGACACACATGGCCATTACACTCTTCTGCACCTCTGCACGTGGAGTTCCCCATGTCTGGCCTGCCCTCCCCACCAAGCCCCACCCAAGTTTCCAGGCTGATTCCTACTCATCTTTCAGGCCCATTGGTCTCTACCAGCAGCTTTGCCCCATCCTTCTACTTTCCCACCCCTGCAGTGCTGCCACTAACCACACACCCCCAATTAATGACAGAGAGGGACTGCAATGCTTACCTCACATATACCAAATGTAGGATTACGAATGTTACTTAAGAAACAAGACTTATGATCAGTCGCAGAGTTCCTGGGGCCTAAAGTAAAAGTCAGACTGCGTCTGACCAGATGGGTTTCCTCTAAGGAAGGAGGGCCCTAACCAGCTGACTCTAAAGCAGGTGGCTCCCAAGTGGGGTTTGGGAAGAGGCTATCAGAACTTATATTTATATATACCTTCAAAAAATAAGCTTCAGGAACATTTATTAAAAGCACTGACATTGGTGTCCCAACATGATACTACGTAATGTGGCTGGAGAGGAACCTCCTTAAATGGGAAGGGTAAGTGGTGCTACGGACTGAACTGTGTCCTTCCTAAAATTCATATGTTAAGCCCTAACCCCCAGTGTAATGGGATCCTATTGTTGGGCCCTTTTGGAGATCATTAGGATTAGATGAGGTCACGAGGGTGGGACCCTCAAGATGGGATTAGTGCCCTTACTAGAGACAGAGAGTTCTCACTCTGTCTCTCTCTCACTCTTGCTCTTGCTCTTGCTCACTCTCTTTGTTCTGTGAGGACACAGCAAGAAGGCAGCTATGTGCAAGCTAGGAAAGAGCCCTCACCAGAACCGGATCATGCTGGCACCCGGATCTTGGACTTCTAGCCTCTAGAATTATGAGAAGACCAACGCCTGCTTACGCTCCCCAGTCTATGTATTTTGCTATGGCAGCCTGAGCTAATACAGGGACAACAGTGGCACCCTCCCTGTCTGTCTCTCTCCTTACTACTACACATTTCAATTTCCAGGTCCCAGCTAGGTGGAGTCATGGATCACTGTATCTAATTTAAACTAAATTAACCCTCCCAAAAGAACAAATGGCTTAAGAGTCACGCAACAAAACCACAAATTGGAAATGATACTTATTAATAATGCAATTACAAGAAAATAAAAAGCAGCAGAATTGACACTTACATTCCTAGTAAAAGCTCTTTAAAACCATTTTACTAGGTTAAACATTAGGGTAATTTAATTAACTCTGACAAATCGGCCAAAAACATTCAAAATAATAGAGAAGACTGAACAATATGTATTTACATCCACAATTCTTAACAGAGAATCTTGGTAAATACGTACTGGGTCTTCAGTAATAACAATGATAGCACATGTATACGAGTGTTTTAAATATAAAATATAAATATCAAAGGTTCATGCTAAAAAATTTTACAGGCCAGGTGCAGTGGCTCACGCCTGTAATCCCAGCACTTTGGGAGGCCGAGGAGGGTGGATCATGGGGTCAGGAGATCGAGACCATCCTGGCCAAAATGGTGAAACCCCATCTCTACTAAAATACAAAAAATTAGCCAGGCGTGGTGGCACGCGCCTGTAGTCTCAGCTACTTGGGAGGCTGAGGCAGGGGAATCACTTGAACCCAGAAGGCAGAGGTTTCAGTGAGCCGAGATCGCGCCACTACATTCCAGCCTGGTGACAGAGCAAGACTCTGTCTCAAAAAGAAAAAAAAAAAAAAAAAGATGTACAAATGGGACACCCAATGAAAAAGTTTTGGAGACCACTGATATAGACAGAGAACTTGCATGAGAGTTAGGTCCACTCTGAAGCTGAAGTCTTTTCTAAGCTGAAACCTGCCAACGGTCTCCAAAAGTCTTTCGAGTGATGGTATATGTTATACGTATACTGAGTATGCATAGAATAATCCATCAGAGTGACTAATGCCACCCCAAAATCAGCCCGAAATCATTGACATCTAATACAAAATAGTACCGGCTAAAAACATATGATTTCAGTTTTGAAGAGCTGGCTTTCATTTAAGAGAAAAGAATGGGTCAGCATTTGAATGACCAAACCCAACCTCATGGATTTCAGGAAATTTCTTTGTTAAACATCCCTACATCCCCACAATGGTCAGACCTCTCCTTTTGTTCTCTCTAAGCATTGTCCCTCTTGAAAGGGTTGCTGATTAGCATTTCTGAGTCAGCTTTTGCTGTCTGTTGAGTGACTCAGCCAGAAGTAGTAGAACAAACACTTAGATGCAACTTTCTGGATAACCACACAGAAGCTCACATGACTAAACTGAGCAGAAACAGAGCAGTCTGCTCTGCTACCTAGTTTTTCAACTTAAGCAACTAGATCAGACATTATGCAAACAAACTCTTGGTGCTGTTTGTGAGCATAGGGAATTCCTTGATGCCCAGAGAGCAAGGGTTTTCCCATCTACTCATCACAACAAACATATGAAGATATTGATCCTTTTTCCGTCTGACCATCTTCCCTTCAAAATCGTGTCTGTTTCCAATTAAAGACCCAAACATTTACCAAAGTATTCAACAGAAAAATAAGAGTTTAGCATTTCTAGTTGATTTTAAGATTTGTTTAATTTTGAGAAAATTGTACACTTTTTTTCTTTTTTGAGATGGAGTTTCACTCTCGTCACCTAGGCTGGAGTGCAATGGTGCGATCTCTGCTCACTGCAACCTCCGCCTCCTGGGTTCAGGTAATTCTCCAGCCTCAGCCTCCTGAGTAGCTGGGATTACAGGTGCCCGCCACCGTGCCTGGCTAATTTTTGTATTTTTAGTAGAGATGGGGTTTCACCATGTTGGCCAGGCTGGTCTCGACTCCTGACCTCAGGTGATCTGCCCGCCTCAGCCTCCCAAAGTGCTGGGATTACAGGTGTGAGCCACCACACCTGGCCGGAAATTGTATACTTGTAGAAGAGTTGCTAAAATAAGAGAGCTGAATTCTATCCTTCGCCCAGTTTCTCCACAATGTTAGCATCTTACATCACCATAGCACAATTATCAAAACTAAGAAAGTAACACTGGCACAATGCTAATCCAATTACAGACTTTATTCAAGATTCACCAGTTTTTCCACCAATGTATCTTTTCTGTTCCAGAATCCAATTCAGGGACCCACACAGTACTTACCTGACATGTCTTGGGTCTCTTCCAATTCTGGTTGAATTTTAATTTGTCTCACAAATCCTGATGCTTAATTCTTTTTAATCAAGAATCATAAATGCTCCCAAGTTCACAGCAGACAATAAGAGTTAACAGAATTTGGGAAGAGGAGAGAGGGGAAATAAATTACTGGCCGAAATTCCCAAACCAAATGCCTTTACCTATTTTAAACAGTGGGAATGGCACAGATGTTTCTTTGGTCAAATTCAAACTGGGCTCCATTATCCACCCACACAGGGGTCAACTTGATAAAGAAATCACCATGAAAGTCTGTCCTGTCAGACATTTGCTGTTTCCTTAGAAACACCAAATATAAAACTAGCCCAATGCTGACAGGCTTTTCTGTTGCTAAAAATACGCTTCAAGAAAGCTCACACATTCAATGGTTACCTGGAATGTACCACACCAAAGCTTCCCCAGTTCCAATATTTTCATCTGCAGGATTCCTCAAAAGACTTGTCCAGGGGTGTAAAGCTGATAACAGTTCTCATTACAAGATTCTTCTGTGGCATTAATTGCTGCTGGTACATCCAAAATAAGAACTCAGGATCGTGGTGCCATTCACGTTCAGAAAATACAGTGCCTGGCTTGGAAATTACCCAAGTGTATCTGCTTCTAAACCAAAAGCGGCACACCAAGAAGGAAAATCTGGAGACTATTTTCAACATCAGCAATTACTCTTGATAAGGAATACTTTCACCTTTGCCAAGCTTGATAAAGACTGCAGTCTCAAACCAGAGATTATGTAAACCTGGTTTTTAAGATAATGATCTTTACATCAATCAAAAAAAGTTATGATTCTGCCAGGTGTCATGGCTCATGCCTGTAATCCCAGAACTTTGGGAGGAAAGGGCAGGAGGATCACTTGAGGTCAGGAGTTCGAGACCAGCCTGGCCAACATGGTGAAACCTCGTTCTCCACCAAAAATGCAAAAATTAGCCGGCCGTGGTGGCGGGTGCCTGTAATCCCAGCTACAGGCAGGCTGAGGGGCAGGAGAATCTCTTGAACCCAGGAGGCAGAGGTTTGCAGTGAGTGGAGTTCACGCCACTGCACTGTAGCCTGGCCAATAGAGTGAGACTCCATCTCAAAAAAAAAAAAAGTTTTGATTCTAACTAGGATGCTGGTATTGCTTCTTTGCTAAACTATAAGCAGCTTGTGCATTAAGACCAGATCCTACATAAATTCTGTAGCATTAAAACATTTAGAGAATTCTTCAACCTCACAGGACTCAATGACATTGAATCTAGTACCACATATATAATCTCTCTCCACTATTCATGGACCAATTGGTTATTGAAGATTATTTTATTCTTTTTATTCCTTAAGACAAAAATATTCTTTTAGAATTATGATCCCATCTAATTAAACTTAAGGGCTTCTGCACAGCAAAATAAACTATCAACAGAGTAAACAGACAACCTACAGAATGGGAGAAAATATATGCAAACTGTACATCTGACAAAGGTCTAATATCCAGCATCTATAAGGAACTGAAACAAATTTACAAGAACAAAATACTAACAACAGCATTAAAAAGTGGACAAAGGATGTAACAGACACTTTTCTAAAGAAGACACACATGCAGCCAACAAACATATGAAAAAAAATGCTCACGATCACCGAACATTAGAGAAACGCAAATCAAAACCACAATGAGATACCATCTCACACCACTCAGAATGGCTATTGAAAAAGCCAAAAACTAACATATGCTGGTGAGGTTGCAGAGAAAAGGGAACACTTATACACTGTTGGTGAGAGTGTAAATTAGTTCAACTATTGTGAAAAGCAGTTTGGAGGTTTTTCAAAGAGCTAAAAACCGAACTACCATTCAACCCAGCAATCCTATTACTGGGTATATACCCAGAGGAACATAAGTCCTACTACCATAAAGGTACATGGACTCCAATGCTCACTGCAGCACTATTCACAACAGCAACGACATGGAATCAACCTAAATGTCCATCAGTGACAGACTGGATAAAGAAAATGTACATATACACTATGGAATACTACGCAGCCATAAAAAAGAATGAGATCATGTCTTTTGCAGGAACGTGGATTAAAGGGGAGACCATTATCCTTAGCAAACTAACACAGGAACAGATAATCAAACATCACACGTTCTCACATACAAAAGGGAGCTAAATGATGAGAACTCATGGACACAAGGAAGGAAACAACAGACACTGAGGCCTACTTGAGGGTGGAGGGTGGGAGAAGGAAGCGGTGCAGAAAAAATAACTATTGAGGCCGGGCACAGTGGCTCACACCTGTAATCCCAGCACTTTGGGAGGCCAAGGCAGGTGGATCACCTGAGGTCAGGAGTTTGAGACCAGCCTGGCGAACATGGCGAAACCCCGTCTCTACTAAAAATATAAAAATTAGCCAGGCATGGTGGCACATGCCTGTAATCCCAGCTACTCAGGAGGCTGAGGCTCAAACCCAGGAGGCAGAGGTTGCAGTGAGCCAAGATTGCACCACTGCACTCCAGCCTGGGCAAGAGAGTGAGACTCTGTCTCAGATGATCATAATAATAATAATAACTATTGAATAGTAGGCTTAGTATCTGGGTGATGAAATAATATGTACAACAAACCCCTATGACATGAGTTTACCTGTATAACAAACCTGCACACATACCCCTGAACCTAAAATATAAGTTAAAACAAAACAACCAAAAAAACAAGGTAAAAAAACTTAAGATCTCAGCATAATATTATAAACAATGATACTGTACCAACCTAGCACACAGTGCTCAATTCCTTTTTCTGCAAAGGTAATACTCTATTTAAAATTTACCTTGGCAAAGCCAACAAAAATTTATCAAAAATTTACATGAAGTAATTTTCCTTTAAGGCAAACCAACCCGAAGAAATGCAGTAACTTGACAAAGCTCGAGTTATCACCGTAATTAAGTTTTTGCTAGCTAAAACGCCCACCTGAAATGAATGAGTCATTCAAAACTGAGTAACTGTAAACATTCCTAACTAGCTTTGAAGACCTCATTTCAAATATTGAAGAAAACTGCCCTATGGCTTTGAAATTCACTATTTCAAATGGCATGCTGATAATCGCATAGAAAGATTACATATGTCTGATAGTGATGACATAAGTATTGCTCATTCCTTTGATCAGTACATTATTTCAAGATTTTTCTGGGGGAAAAAAACATTTTAACTTTAAACGTTTTTGAAAATTTAGATATATAAAATTAAAAATTCACCACCCATTTCCTCTAAATAGTGAGCTTTTGTAAGCATTTAATATTTAACTTAAAAGGATACGATGCTATTTATACAAAATGTCCAGTACAGGGAAATCTATAGAAATATAAAGTAAATTTGTGGTTCCTTAGGGGTGGGGGGAGGAAGGGATGGGAGATGATAGCTAGGGTATAATATTTCTTTTGGAGGTGATGAAAATGTTCCAAAATTGACTGTGATGATAGTTGCACAACTCTATGAATATATTAAAAATCACTGAACTGTATACTTTAGATGGCTGAATTATGCACTAAAACCTTTAAAACATTTGAAAGGAGATATGATTGTACACTTCAGCAAAAGGAGACCTTGTTAGGTGGACACACACATAATCCTACATATGTACATAAACATTGAATCCCATTAATTACTATTCACTTCTAGAGGACGAGGAAAGTTATTGTTCTCATAGTTAAGGTCCTAGAAAATCAATCCCTAGTAGAAAAAGACTACTTCATAATTCTCCATCATTATGATCATCTGAATTCATTGGCTTCGATAATGAAAAACTTAATAAACCTACCACAGGCTTTGGATCAAACACTGGTGTTACTTTCAGTGTCAAGAACAAGAACAAGGTTTGGTTAGACATCTACATACATGGTACAGTCCCTCCCCAAAATTCAACGAATTGGCCAGAATTTGGAGTTCTCATGCAGTGCACTCCCCTGGGGGTGCTAAGGCCACAGTGGACCCCAGAGGGGACCTCACTCCTGCTTTCTAGGCATTTCCCCAGACCCACCCTCTTTTTTAAGTCACATCAATTCCATTCCAGTAACCTTGGGCCATGGAATTCCTGTCCTGAATGACAGCATGTCGCCCCTCGCTGTCCTCCCTTCCTCTGCATCAAACTCCCATTCCTAGTCAAACGCCAGCTGCCCAGAAAGGCAAGCGCAGAGCAACTGCTATGATCCAGAGGGTTTCAAGCCAAAACGGGCTTAGGGTTGAGGAAAGTAGGGGAGAGAACTCTGTTCCAGAGGGGACAGGCCTGCCAGGGGGTACAACATTCAGGTAAGTCAGACAGCCCTGAGTCCGCAGACTAGCCTGAGCCTCATCTATCCCATGAGCTCCCTTCTTTTCAAAGAGCTCAATTTAGGGGCAAATGAACTGGGATAAACTCTCCATGCCCCTGCCTCTAAGAAAACCATTAACCTTTTCTCCAGAAAAATTATATTAAAAAACAAATCCTTTATCCTTTTATAAAAATGTTCCTTTGAATAGCTTTACTAACTTTTAGCAAACATTCATGGCCAAGATAAAACGCCTTATTTTTTAAAATCATTATGATAAAACTTGAGTTCAGTAACATTAAAGTGCTAAAATAACATGGCTCGACGTTTTCTAAAATCCTTAAACCATAATGCTAAGAAGCTTTATAATCATTTTTGTTTGTTTGTTTGTTTGTTTGAGACAGAGTCTTGCTCTGTCGCCCAGGCCAGAGTGCAGTGGTGTGATTTTGGCTCATTGCAATCTCTGCCTCCTGGATTCAAGTGATTCTTGTGCCGCAGCCTCTCGAATAGCTGGGGACTACAGGCACGCACCACCACACCCGGCTAATTTTTGTATTTTTGGTAGAGATGGAGTTTTGCCATGTTGGCCAGGCTGATCTCAAATTCCTAGCCTCAAGTGATCCACCCACGTTGGCCTCCCAAAGTGCTGGGATTACAGGTTAGCCATTGCACCTGGCCTATAATCAATTTTTTAAAGAACTACAAGTCACTGATAACCATTAGTAATTCCTATTTAAACACACAGTCAAGGTGAACCAAACACTCAAAGGCCATTTTAAAGAACATCAAGGACCACATTTTAATTTCTTAGCCCCTATCCAGTGCACGCAGAAACTTATGTTCACAGTATAAGCCATTAACTCAGAAATTCTATGAATTGTAATATATTTCAACTAATTCAATTATATACTTATATAAAGCTTTAAATAGAATAGTTGGTAACTGCCTACTTTATTCCTAACCAACCCACTGTACATCCACAACTTACTCTGCCTCTCTCAAAACAGTACAAATGAAACTGTACAGCAGGCAGCCACTCAGAATCCCTCTGGCTAATAGTACAATCAGTCTGGGTCAGCTTTCAATCTTGATTACAGAACAGGTAGTGAAGCTCCATTGTCAGTGCTCTTAAAAATCTTTACCTTCCAGCTGGGCGTGGTGGCTCACGCCTGTAATTCCAGCACTTCGGGAGGCTGAGGCGGGTGGATCACCTGAGGTCAGTAGTTTGAGACCAGCCTGGCCAACACAGCGAAGCCCCGTCTCTACTAAAAATACAAAAATTAGCGGGCACGGTGGCAGGCACCTGTAATCCCAGCTATCTGGGAGGCTGAGAATCACTTAAACCCAGGAGGCGGAGGTTGCAGTGAGCCGAGATCATACCACTGCACTCCAGCCTGGGGGACAGAGCAAGACTCTGTCTCACAAAAAAAAATAAAAAATCTTTCTCTTCCATTAAAACAAAATAATTTAGACAAAAACAAAGGTCTCTATTTTATTCTCCCAGACTTAGGCATACACAAATGGATAACAAAATTAAAGGAATTAATAGGAATTAAGCAAAAATACAACTTGAAAACACACTAGAGTGTAAAAAGAAAAGTAGCTCTTCAATTCCCATATCCTTATACAGTGTATATATTTTAGAAAATCACCTTTTTGAAAGCAATTCAATAGAAACACATATGAGAAGGTGTGAAGAAACGGAACTATATGAGCAGGGCAGGATTCCAAATGGTTTAGGTAAAGTCACAGAGTTGTGCAACCATCACCCCAAAATGAAACCTCAGCCACATTCACAGTCATTCCCACGTCCCTCCAACCTTTTCCCTCTTCTCCCACCCCAGGAATCTACCTCATAACTCTATAAATCTGCCTCTTCTGGATACTTCGTATAAATGGAATCATGCACTATGAGGCCTTTTGTGACTGGCTTGTTCTACTTAGCATAATGCTTTCAAGTCTCATCCATGTTGTACAATATTTCATTCCTTTTTACGGCCCAATAGTATTCCATTGTACGGATATACTTCATTTTATTTATTCATTTATCAGATGATGGACATTTAGATTATTTCTACTTTTGGGCTATTCATAATAATGCTGCTGTGAAATATATGTATGTGAGTTTTTGTGTGGACATAGGTTTTCATTTCTCTTGGGCAGATACACCCAGGAGTGGAATGGCTAGGTCATATGGTAACTTTACGCTGAACCTTCTGAAGAACTACCAAACTGTTTTCCAAAGCAGCGCCATCGTTTTTCATCCCCAACAGCAATGCATGAGGGTACCGAGTTCCCTAATCATCGCCAATACTTGTTATCTGTCTTTTTGATTGGAGCCAGCCTAGTTAGTGAAGTGGTAACTCACTGTGGTTGATGGTCTGTATCTTAAACGAAGCCCACACATTCTGAAATGGGGACTCAGCTATTCTTCCAAGTTACACTTTTAAGTATAAAATATGCCCAACTGTCATTCTTAAAACCCAAAATAAAGCTGCATAATCTAATAACCCTTTAATAAGTGAAAATTCCACCTCCATATAACATGCACCATTATTCTACCCCAATAATGTCCAACAGCCTGACCTTTCTACATAAAGATGTCAGGCTAAGACGTCTGTACAAGTGTGAGTGCGGTAGTGGAATACTTGAACATATAACAAAGTTTTTGTCTTTCCAAAAAGAACACTGGATTGGAACTCAGGTTTGTCAATAATCTATGTGTAACCTGATAAATCACTGAACTTCTCTACACCCAAGCACGGTGATCTGAGCAGCTCGCAGAACTACATCCTCTGAAGTCACTCCCAGATACAAAGTTGTTTAAGCCTGAAAGTTTAATGAAATTTGAAAATGTACACACACCCGTGCTAAAGAACTAGCTTTGCACAGCAGAAAAAAAATTTACCCTTAGTAGTCAGATGGGCTGGGTTCAATTTCCAGGTCTGCCATTTAGGAGCTGTATGACTATAGGTACATTATTTAGCATCTTTATATTCCAGTCTCCTGGCCCGCTTCAAGAGGTTATGAAGATTCACTAAGCTGCTATAGCCAGAGTGTGTGACATAGCCGCCAGCAAAAGTAGACATTTAAACGCTAGCTTCTGTCCATCTTTCTGCTAACTCTGGGCAAAGTTTCCCAGCAAATGAAGACCTCTTAACAATTGTCGTGGACCACTGACAACCGAATGTGAGTCTTTGTGACTTGTGGGATTCCCTGATGAAGCACGTCCCCCACAGTACGGTCTGCAAATTGCTAAAGAGAGCTATCAACTGGCTTAAAACAAGGCTAGAAGGGGGTTCCGGGAAGGAAGCCCAGGCATGAAAAGAGCAGAGACCTCATTTTTGTCGGTGACATGAGAGGGAAAACTTCTCAGGGCTCACAGGCAGGCTGGGCGCAGAACGGATGCGCAGGAGAGGACGGTGAGGGCTGCGTTCGCACGAGCCCATTGGAAGCGCGGGGCTGCACTGCGGGCTGGCGGGGTGGGGAGGGGGCCGCGGAAGGCTCCGGAGACGAACCGGGGCCGGCCAGGTGCGCCGCCAAGCCCCGCGCAGGAGGGCGAGCCCCTTCCCCGCTGCGACTCCACCGCCTTCCGCGCGAGCCGGCCGCCTTCTCCTACCTGATCTGGTTGTCGCGGAATTTGTTGAGATGCGGTTGGTTGAGGTAAATGGTGCGGGCGGGTGCCTCCAGCTGATCTCCAACAGACGTGGCCCGGGACATCTCATCCTCCGCCTTCTTATAGCCCAAAGAAGAACGAACTGGTCCTGCAGAGACAGGGCGCAGGCAGAGAATACGACACAAAGAAGTCAACCGCCAGGCGGGAGGCGGCGAGCGCGGGCCGCGGGCGGGCGGCCACCGGCGGGGAAGGATGCTCGGGCGAGGCGGGCGTCGCCTCTGTACCTTGGCTCCCCCTGGAGACGCCGCCGCCGCAGCCGCCGCCGCAGCCCCGCCCCCGGCCCCGCCCCCGCCCCCGGCCCCGCCCCGCCCCGCCCCGCGCGGCCCCCGGCGCTTGTGGAGCGAGCCCCGCCCCGGGTGAGCCGCCCCCAGCTCCTGCGCTCCCTCCCTGCAGGGCCCTGGCCCGGCTGGACGCCCAAGCTGTGTGCGGGGCCGGGGAGGCTGATCGCGCGGGGGCGCCAAGGCCAGCGGCACCCCCAGCCATCTGGCCGAGCGTACCCTCTAGTCCTGGGGACTGAGCTCTGGAACTGGGTTTTCTGGGCTCCTTTGATCTTCCTTAGGAACAGAGACAGCAGCAATGGGAATGCACCCTGCAAGCAGCCACCGCTGAAAGAGATGGCGAAAGCACACCTCTGGGCAGTAAAAATGGGCTTCCCAGACCCCAAGGTGAAGAGCTTGCTCCCACCATGGTCTGCAAGGGATCCGCTGCTCTTCTCCCTACAGGCACCTGGAGAACTGAGTACACTAGCTGTCCCAACCCAGCTCTGGACCAGCGAGCGAGCTTTCATTTTATTGCTTAAATTACTGTTTCTGTGGCTACGTGGCAAGCCAGCCTAGCTCAGTATTTTATTTCAGTCCTATGGGTCAAGCCTTTTTGGGTGGCCCCAAACACCCGCCCCCCAATAACCTTCACTTGAGACGTTCCAGCCTAGACCTAGAGAAGGATCCAGTTATTACTGAAACTGGTACAGGCACGTAGATCTTAACCTCATCTCCAACTCTAAAGCAGCATCCTTTGTTAGAAGGGGCTGCCCAGCTTGAGAAGTGACCTTCAGAGGAGAGGCGTCTTTTCAGAAAAATTAATACCCTACAGATGAAGCCTTATCTTGTTTTTCTTAAATATACATTAGCCCTCTAATACTTGCCATGCTTTCCAACTGTCAAAGAAATGGACATTACACATCATTAAAAAACTGACTTCTTACACAAGCAAACCTTCACTTCCCTGTTACAAAGAATACTTTTCACTGTCATAGAGAAACACTTTGAAGGAGAAAGTTTTGGCTACATCATCTTTTTCAAGTGATTAGAAGGGTGATAATCTTTATCCTAAGAAAGGGACAAGCGAAACGTAAACTCGTTTACTGAAAGCTGACATATTATTCTGAATATTAAGTAAGAGTTAAGTCTGAAATGGGCTAAGGCTTCTCCCTTCACCCAGATGGGGACGCCTAGTGGATGCAGGCTCCAGGGCTCAAGTCAGGTCCCTGGTCACAGGCCAGGCACACTCCAGTTTTCCTCTTGCTTTCTGTGTGTGCCCACAGTACCCTGGCTATTCCTCACTCAGACATGATCCCTCACCTCCTTCCCTCCAACCTCCCACTCTCAGGGGTCTTTCTGGCTCCATTGGACACTGCTTGGTCCACTACTCATCAGCAAGCGGCAGCAGAGAGCAAGAATCCCTTCTCCAGACTGTCTGGCCCACCAGCTGGGGCGCCCGGACTGCAATAAGGGAAGGACAGGTGTTGGAGCATTTGCTGATGTAAGACAGATGGAGAATATTTTTGAAGCTAGCCTATATGGAAGTATTGCTTTTCTCTCTGCCCACTTACCCTGCCTTGTCTTCCTCCACAGTACCAGATATCATCATTACCTGAGTTTATTTATGGATGCTCTGTCTCACTGCACCCAGGAGCCCAAGCTCCAGAACAGTAGGGACAGGCTGGGTTCACTGAACAGAGCTTAGTCAAAGTGGTTCATTGCTCGCCTAGTGGCTCTCAGTTCCCCTGTGCATTCGTATTACCAGTGCAGTTCTCACAATGTTCCTGGGCCCTGCCCTCTCAGATTCTGTGGTCACTGTGTTTTGTTTCTCAAGCTCACTAAGTGATGCTGATGAGCACCCAGTCAGGATCACTTGTTAGATGCCGCTGAGAACACAAAAACAAAAGATCAGGTTCCTGCCCTCGAAAATGTTCCCTCAATTAAGGCATGAAGGTGTAACCCTGGTTACTTACCAGTGTGTGACTAACAGTGGACCCAAAGGTGCTAAGGAGGCTCAGAGGTCAGCAACTTCTTTGTGCTGGGGGAGGGCAGGTGGTGGAATAGATTCTGAGTACAGACAGAAGAGCCTGGCAATGTGGGTGAGGTGTGGATTAGGAAAGGGAAGGGCATTGTGGGCAAGGACAAGAAGAGCTTAAGCAAAGGCTCAAGCAGACAAAATGGTATTGGGGCCAACTAAAAAAACAAATCAACCCTGAGGGTCCAAACTGGGAAAAAGGAGAGAAGAAGTTCACCAAAAAAAATAGCCTGTGGCCAGACTGTGGATGACTCAATGTCAAGCACAGAAGCTTGAACTTCATCCTGAAGGTCACAGGAGGCCACAGAAGATTTCTGAGCCAGAGAGAAGAGCATCCGGCAGTGACGGCAAAGGGGGAACAGCAGGAGAGGAGAATATTCAGATAAGGGGACCAGGTAGGAAATAAATTCTACAATCTAGAAGCAAGATGATAAAAGCATGAATTAAATGGAGGATGGGATAAAAGGATGGACATGAGAAACATCTCAAAAGAAAACCCTGAGCTGGGCACGGTGGCTCATGCCTGTAATCCAAACACTTAGGAAGGCCAAGTTGGGAGGATTCCTTGAGCCCAGGTGTTTGAGCCCTAGGCAACATAGCAAGACCTCATCTCTACCAAAAATAAAAAAAGAAAGAAAAAAAACTCTGCAAGATCTCTGGGGAGGTGAGGTTTAAATGTGTGCACCAGAAAAGGAAGAAACACGAGACCACTGAGGTTTGAAGAAGACTGAGACAAAAAAAAAAAAAATCACTGATAGAAATAATAACAGGAACAATAACTTTTCCAAACAAGAATTTAGATGTTGGATAACAAATATTGTAATGGAAAAAAGTATTGACACGAGTAAATAGTGATGACAGAATAAAGTGGAATAATATCTTACCACTTACCTACCTAGCATGCTTCAGGCCAACACAGCTTTCTATACCATGGCAGGGGAAATCTGGGGATTATTTTCTAGGTAGAAATAGTTATACCACCCCGCACCTGTCCCTGAAATTCAGATAAATTTTTTCTACCTCAGTGGCCTCATCTCAACCTAACCCTGTATTAGAGAAAAACATTAATATTTTCAAAAAAAATTGTGGAAAACATATCGCCTAAGGAAACATTATACCATCTACAGCAAAGCACATTATGACTAAGGTTTCAAATTCAGACTCATGAGATAATTCTGAGTTAATGCATTTTGCAAATACCACCACATAAAATGAGTATACGCTTACACCTCCCCCATATAATCAGGCGCCGTGTCAGCAGAGAGTGGGAGTTCGATAAATATCTATTAGTTGAGAAAGAAACCAAAGGGAAGGGAAAGAACTAAGAGAACAAGAGGAAGCAAAGAGAAAAGCACTACATTTGCCCCCACCCTGCAAAGTGGAAATGCAGACAAGACAGTGGAAGGTCAAGGCCGTAAACGAATACATAAGAGGCTAATGTAGTAGGTGCCTTTATCCAGTGGCTGAACCAGCCTTTCCCTTGTCTGTCTCCCTTGAACCAGACCTCTTTCCTCATACAAGCCAGGCAGCCCACGAGCTGGGCCATACCGTGCAATCCCGTCTACTTGTTACAGCTCTTTGGACCAGGGATGGTTACTTGGTCCAAATCGGGCCACCAAGGGTCTCTCTCCTGGGAACTTTGACATGGGAACTAGTAAGGACCATTGCTGCATGTGGCTGACCTATTAGCGTACACACACCAGGTCTCTAGATGGCCATCTTCTACCTCTGAGTGGACCAGGAGACAGAGAAAGGATTTTGTTTGAGATAGAGATGAGGCAGCTGCATGAAGAACAGCCCCAACAGTTTTTTGGGTCCTAGGTCCGGTCCTCTCCAAGATCCCAGCTGCACTAGGGGGTTTGGGTTCCATGAGCCACCACTGGATCATTCTATAAACTTCTCATAACCACATATCTTAACTAGTATGGTAAAGCAGTATACAGAGAACCTGTTTTCCCCTATAAGATGGAAAAGCAAGAAGGGTTAAAGAGGAAGGACAAATTCCTATTGACCTGTAGATCACCACCAGGTGCCCAGGATTTTAGATAATCTGGCACAGATGCTATTAGATGCCACAACCCAGACCCAGGAGGCTGAATCTGACAGAGGAAAGTTTTCATGGCCACATCTGGGCCAGCAGGTTTTGATGAAGCCCCAAAGTGGGTGGGAAGTGCAAGACTAATGAGATAAGCACCCCTGTCCTCCTCCTGCTGCCTTCCGAGTTTCTGCCCAGGGTTGGAGAAAGAACAGAATGTTAGGAAATCGAGAGAGATGGTAGAGAATGCCCACCAGAGACCACAGTAAGAGGACAGGTGAAGAACAGGGAAGGGCAGAGGAGAGCAGATCGGTTACAGTAGACACACCAGTGACCCACAGAAGCATGAGGGGGTGGAAGGGGAGGGACGCTCACTAAGCTGCTCCAGTGCTGCCAGCCGCTCACCTTCCACCAGCTCTAGCTCTCTGGTTGACGCCTCCTCCATGCACTTCGTTCACTTCATTGTACAAAATGTATATTCTCATATTTTCAACCTTCTAAACACGATTGGTCATGTTTTTCATTTCACTGAATGACTCAGATTCCTCATCATTAGAATGTGTGTGTGGCAACAAGAATGTGGAAGTCACTGGCGAGGAAGCAGGGACAATGGCGGACCTCACATTGTCAGGGGAGCAGGTAAAAGTGAGGACAACACCCAGTTTCTATCCATTACATAAACAAATTCCATGGAGATGGATTTGGGGAAGAAAATGAAAAATGCTGAGAAGTTTTTGAAATTTGCTCCAATATATTAAATATTATAATAATAGGTATGCATGTATTAGTTTATTTATAATAACTTTTATGTAACATACATAAATAAAAGCATAAACTAAATAGGTCAGGGAGTTAAGAACCTCAAATAAGGGATTAAACACAAAAGAACAGTCAACATTAGGGCAAATTATTACTGTTTCATTGCCTTAAGTAACACAGAAACAAAATCCTTAACTCTAAACTGCAGTATTTTCACCCTAACTTAATTCAAAATGTTTAAAACTCCAAAACATGCCTGAGACACATCTAGTCCATTTCCCTGGCAAAGAAGTTTCATTATCTCAAAAAAAAAAAAAAAAAAAAAAAAAAACTTTGGAAACAAATACCTTCATCTTCCTTCCTACACCAGTCACACAGGCCACCCTCATCTTCCTCCCATCGCCAGTCAGACAGGCCGTCCCACGTCAGTCAGGCTGTAACTGTGCTCCTCACGCACAGAATGAAAAGTCAAGGTGGAGTCAGACGGGGCTTGGACACTGTTGTGCAATAATATGTCTGGTCTTTGTCTTCAGTTCCTGCGAGGCAGCCTCTAAAACCTGGAATTTCCCAGTGATAGGAGCATCTTCGTTATTCATGGTGGACCCCTCTGTGCACACCTGAGTTCATGCTAAGATGATGACTCATGGTGGGTTGCTCGATGGTTTAAGAATGGGGTCCAGCCATCCCAGAAAGGCCAATCATGTGGTTAGAGGGTTGGGGGTTTGAGCCGGGTGATTCAGTCTGACCTTCCAACCTCTGGGGAGGGGAAAGGGGGATGGAGGTTGAATTCATGTGACCAATGATCCAATTAATAATGCCTACATAATGAAACCCCAATAGAAACCTGTGCACACTGAAATTCAGGGGAGCCTCCCAGGTTGGTGATTCACATCAATATGCCAGGAAGAGACACACCTTGAAGACATACAAGCTTCATGTTCAGGACCCTCCCAGACCTCAACCTCTGTGTCTCCAATTGGCTGGTCCTGACTTCTGTCCTTTGTAATAAAACTGTAATAAAATTTTTTGGAGTTCTTTGAAGGGGCAGTGGGACCCTTGAATATGTAGCCAGTTGGTCAGATGTGCAGGTGGTCTGGGAACCCCGGAGCCTGCAGCTGGTAGTTGAAGCATGGACAATCTTCTAGAGGACTGTGCCCTTAACCTGTAAAGTCTGACCTCACTCCAGGTAGTTCATGTTAGAATTGCATTGCAGACATTTCTCTGTGAACTCTAGAATGATAGAGCCAAAAGGGAAACCTTATTATCAGTCACAAAACCATATTAGCTCAAATGAAATATAGGATTAGAAGCCAGATCTGCAGAAACTTGAATCCAATTCTCCTTTAATAGAACAGGCTGCTTCTTGTGAGCTTAGGTAAGCAGGCTACCATCTGAGCCTTGGTTTCTTCATCTGCAAAATAGAAATCGATTACATAAATCAAGGGTTGGCAAATTTTTCTGTAAAGTGTCAGTTGGTGAATATTTGAGGCTTCATGGGCTACATATGGTCTCTGTCTTATAGTCTCCTTCTTTCTCTTCTCCCTCTTCTTCTTCTTCTTCTTCACACATCTTTAAAAATGTAAAAACCAGTCTTACTTTACAGGCCATGGTGTGCTGAGCCCTTATATAAACGAAGTTCTTTTGCAGTTCACAGCCTGATTATATCCCAACTCCCAGTTAAATTTCTATAGCTGAAATTTCCTGGTAAACATAGGTATTCAAACTGTTATTACATGAATTAAGAAGTTGGTTATGTCTTTTTTCTAATGTTTTAGGTACTTGAAAAGTACGTAAAGGTAGTTTTCTCTTTGCCCCCAGAAAAATCTCTAGAAAAGCAGTGCAGTCATTACAAAGCCTTTGTAACATGAGGCACGTGCGCATGTGTATACACACACATTCCGCTCCTCAAAAGAGTTTCAAGTTCAACTATGGCCTCTACCCCATATTTACAAAGATGTTTTATAATCCTTCAGAATACAGACACATCAAAAGCAGTTCAGCCATTGGGGAAGCACTTGGGCTGATTATTTCTCCTAATCAAACAGACACAATGAAAATGCTGTGCAAATGCAAAATGTGATTATTTTAGCCTTGCCAGACACATTTCGAAGGCCTTTTCAAGACCCTCCTTTGCACAAACCGCATGTCTCCAAATATAGCATCTGCAATCCACTTCTATCCAAGAATTCAAAAGAAATCAACACAAAGGGAAAGCGACACTGATGGGTCAGGATTTTTTATGACTGCAATACTTGTTGGTTTCTTTCTTTTTTTCAGATCAGAGAAGATGCAAAGAGAGGTAGCAGGCCGTGGATTCTTTATGATTTAAAATATTGTTGGGTGTGGAATGCATTCAGTTATTGAGCACCTCCTAGATAGAAGGCATTTTGCAAAGTAGTGGTTAGGGAGAGGGGCATAAGCTTCCATTTTTGCAGCAATAGAGAGCAAGAAATGTGGAAATTCAAAGCACAAAGATGGCTGCCAGTCTCAGTGGGGGCCAAAGACACAGGGCGATTTCATTCAGGAAGCCATTTGAAGTAGGCTTATAAGAATGATTATGATTTGGCTGTGCAGAGAAACAGCAGAGCATTGCAGGTGTAATTGCACGTGAGCAGGGACACATGCTGGTGATACTTTACTTACAACCTAGTTGGCTCCAGCACAGTGGGTGAAAGTTGAGCCATTGTAATTTGAAGCCCTGTTTCCAATAAGTACAGCAATATAAATTGGGCTTCTGTTCCTCGAAACCCATTTTATACCTTAGACATATTAAATTCATCCTGCAATTTAAATGAAAACAAATATGCTTTTAAGGAAATGTATGTCATATCTAAAACCAAAAACCAACAAAAAAAGAAAAGCTATGCTTCAAACACTCAATTCAGAGTAATTTTTCATCTGGGCTGGATTGGTTGAGGTTTAAAAATACAAGTCCAGTGACTTCTCCTTAGCAACTTCCTCTGTTGCTAGGATAGACATTCTCCATTGTTCCTAGGACCCCAACACTGACCCAAGTTAGGGATACCAGCTCTAAAATCTCATTGCTGATTCAATATGCATAAACACCATCTTCAAACAGCTAATCTACGAGACGGGCGGTTTCCTTTGAAGTTGTGGTTTGCCTGTCCTCAGCATATTTTGTTTGTTTGTTTTTGTTTGAGACGGAGTCTCTCCCTGTTGCCCAGGCAGGAGTGCAATGGTGCAATCTCGGCTCCCTGCAACCTCTGCCTCCCAGATTCAAGCAATTCTCCCACCTCAGCCTCCCGAGCAGCTGGGATTATAGGCACCCGCCATCACGCCCGGCTAATTTTTGTATTTTTGTAGAGATGGGGTTTCACCATATTGGCCAGACTGGTTTTGAACTCCTGACCTCAGGTGATCCACCCACCTCGGCCTCCCAAAGTGCTGGGATTACAGGCATGAGCCACTGCACCCAGCCTCATCCTAAGCATTTTGAAGACCCACACAGCTTGGCCAAAGGCACATGGCTTCACTGCAACCAGCCCCATAGCCAGCCCACCTCCCCAGTGACATCAATGACCCCTCTCCTGCTGCTCCTGAACCCCACCCATGATGACCTTCTTTCCTCAAGACATCAGCTCTGTTCCTTCTCCACAGACCTGGTTCTTACTTTTCCTTCACCTCAAATGTCATTCCCTAGGCTTTGCTAACTTCTTACTGTCACTCAGGCATCAGCTTAAATGTCACTTCCCCACAGAAGCACTTTGTGACCACGCCCTAGCTACACCATTCCCATTCTCACTTTTTCCCTAACACCACACGTTATTTCTTGCATGGCACATACCACTCCACAAAATGTGTGTGTTCATTTTCTGTCTTCCAACATTCTACAGGAGCTCCAGGAGGACAGGGCCCATGCTCGTCTTCATCACCTCTGCATCCCCAGGAAATGGGACGCAGAAGGCATTCAGTAAACATGTTTGACGAGTGACTCACGTGAACACAAAATTTCACATTCTGTCTTCAGTGGACAGAGAAAAATGCAATTCTTCAAATTTTGTCTGCAACTAATCTGACCCACCTCCTAAGGCATCATCCAGTATAGATAGCTGGGAAAAAAATGAAAATGTCCAGTTTTGTTTGTAGCTCCGTCCAATGTGAAAAGTTAAGATAAGTGGTATTCAGTCTTTCTTGAATAAGGACGCTTTAGCTCCCAGATGACTTCATCCTCCTCTGGCTTCTCTCTTGAAAATGGTGCTGGGTCCACGGAGGGTAGAGATGGGGGCGTGGGGAACAGTTAGGATCCTTGCACGTAAATGCCTTCTGCCTCCTCGGGTCTGCAGAATAACATCCCTGGTCCCCTTGCTGGCATTTGGGCTATGTCTGTGACTGGTCTCGCTTGGCTTTGTCAAAGGGCATCTGTGTTCCCTAGATGGCTCTGCCTCACCTGGGCTCCCTCTGCAGAGCCTACAGAGTCTGCTGTGCTCTCTCTGCCACCTTCTGTCAGCCTCAATCCACAACCCTGCCAAGCCAGGCCCCAGGGAAGCCCCAGGAGCTTTCAGATCAGCTCCCAGACCACACGAGAAGCACAGGTGGGCAGTTTGAGAAAACAGGACCTCCCTGTTGCTCCTCAGTACCCTCACTTATCCCACATACTTCATCTTTCCGACTGGGGAAACTTTCCCCGGGGAGAGAAATATCAAGGCGTATCTCATTACACTGCTTCCTTTCCTCCTCCCGCCTTCCATTCCATCTTCTGGAAATTAAAAACAGGTAAGTGTTTTAATGCACTTCCCTCACGCCATTCTTCTGCATTCCAAACAATCCTTAAAATGACAGTGACTGGAACTGCGGTGCGCCCCAGCACACGCGGCTTCTGCAGGGCATGGCGAGTGCACCTGTAAATTCCAGCTACCCAGGAGGCTGAGGCGGGAGGATTGCTTGAGCCCAGGAGTTTAAGGCCAGCATGGGCAACATAGCAAGACCCTCGTCTCAAAAACAAAAACCCTG
The DNA here is from genome assembly GCF_003255815.1 of Theropithecus gelada. Taxonomy (NCBI): domain Eukaryota; kingdom Metazoa; phylum Chordata; class Mammalia; order Primates; family Cercopithecidae; genus Theropithecus; species Theropithecus gelada. Next base: position 57,498,046 of record NC_037685.1, on the reverse strand, counting down.
CTCAGGTATCTCTTCTTTAATGTGGAAAATGTTGAGAGTCAAGCCATCCAACTCTTGTAAGTATGAGATATTTATAATATAACTATGTAATACAGATTAATATATACAATTAAGTATTGTATGTATTAGAAAGAAGAATTAGTCTACAAAGTCTCCTCATAAACAAAAAGCTGACTTGCCTAATCCTACTATTTTTGAAAGACATACGATGAAAACGCCTTGATGTTTCTCTTGACATTCATTCTAATCTTTCTCAGGGAGGTGGAGGCTCCAAGCAGATGGAAGTCAGCAGTCAAGTACAAGAACTATCACGCCAGTTTCTCCTGCCAATCAGCCTGTCCTGTTTGCTTACAATCACTGGTCATGTGAACCCAACGCTCTACTTCCATCAGCAATCTTAACCCACTAAATACATGCAGTCAGATTTGAGCAAGTCACTACAGAGACCAACTCATTCACCTTCGTTCCCAACTCCACTGACACAAAATAGACTTTCCCAGTAGGATGGCTTTTCCCGACTCTCTTGTTGAGTTGACATTTTGTGTATCACGTTTTCTTCTCAGACACAGAAGTGAGAAAGTTTAAAATATGATAAAATCTTTAACAAGCAAGAGCACTGCCAAAGAGCTGCATACGAATCATCTGAGTCCAAGGCCTCCACAATCCACTCAGGTTGCCAGGTCAATTTGTTGTCTTTGCCATGTCACTAAGGTGCCATAGACGAGTGTGATAAAAAGCACAACTATTGTTGAGCCTACGACTGTTCTAAGCATCTGTATGTGTAACTCCGTCCAATTCTCATAACAATCATATGAGGAGCATGCTTATTTTTAGAGATAATTTTTTAGAGATAATAAAAATGGGGCAACGAGTAATTAAGCAACCAGCTCAATGCCCACAGGTGCATTTTTTTGTTTGTTACTATAAGAATCATCAATATGACCCTTATCTATATGATCATCGATATGACCTTTTACCTTCATAAATCATCTATCTGACCTTTATATAAATGAGAGTGGCATTTCAAAGAGTTTCCCGAAATACACAATAAAGTATCTGTTGACTAACCAAATCTTTTATCTTTATTAAGTTTTGTGGGGTTGTTGAAAATAAAAGTATATTCCTAGAGTCTATGCAGTAAAAAGAAATACCAATAGCCATTCCAGACTTAAGCCAGGAAAAGCTAAGTCCCAAATACTAAAGATTAACGTATTCTAGAGCAAGATTGTCCAACTCGCGGCCCACAAGCCACATGCCACCCAGTACAGCTTTGAACATGGCCCAACACAAATCTGTAAACGTTCTTAAAACATGACGAGTTTTGGGGACATTTTTTTTTTTTTTAGCTCATTAGCTACCATTGTGTTAGTGTATTTTATGGGTGGCCCAAGATGGTTCTTCTCCTTCCAGTGTGGCCCAGGGAAGCCAAAAGACTGGACACTCCTGTTTAAGATAAGAACATGTCTCTAAGAATTCAGTAAGTCAAGGAGGCAGGCAAAAAGGCTAAAGCAGACAAGAAGTCATTCCATCACCATCAATTCTGGGCATTCTGTGTGCATAATGCAGAAGTTACAAAACCCTCTCCCTGCCTTCAAAGGACTTGTAGTCTGGAGAGGAAACAGACCAGCGCAGAATAACTAAGACAGCTTCGAATGTGGTGTGTTTCCTTTCACCTAGACTTCCTTCCTCTCCACCGGTTCTCTGCCCGCTTACTACTCACCCCCAAAGACACAGCCTAGGCTTTCTCTCCTCTGAGATGTCTTCCCTCATCACACATCCTCGGGTTGGGTTAGATCCCCCTCCTCTATGCACAGGGCCCCCAGGCACAGGTGGGCAGACAGCAATTCCAGAAAGCACATTTCTCAATCTCACACGACCAACGTAACCACGTGCAGCGGTCCAGTCTGTGCATTTTCCACGTTATAATTATTCTGCTGATGTGTCTGCCTTTCCAGTTAACAAGACGTCCACTTGTGTAAGTGTGGACTGTGCTCTACCGATATTACCATTCTCAGCACCTGTGAGAGTGGAGGAAGCGGAGCCAGTGAGAGCTATGGATGTTCAGAGTCTACGAGAAAGACTCGTATTTCCAGCCGGGGAAAAGGGTGATCGGTTGGAGAGATTTAAGATGCCTTTCACTGTAAAGTCAGCAGCTGGGATTCATCTGAAAGCTTCCAAAGCAAAAGGTAAAGATGGAGAAGAACATCCCGTGCAGCAAGACAAAGCCATGAGCACATACGCTGCAACACGAACAGCCACGGTCTGGGCTTCCCAGAGCGCCCCTCCTTTGAGTCTGTGCTCTCCTCCACCCCTTAGCCAGACAGACACACAAGAAGGACAAACCCTCCTCGCTCTGGTTCCCTGCACGACACTTCTCTGACGAGGAGCGCAAAGAGTAGAGAATGGAAAAACTACTTTGATAGACCAACGATAACAAGCCAAAATGATCTAGTAGTGGAAACTTGTACAAAATTACAAGAAAGTAGAATAAAACATGTTATAGCAGATACAAATCGGGTCAGGTGTTCCCACAAAGGAAGGGTCTCTAATTATGAGTCAGAGGGTCTGGGATGCCAAGGGGGCAGCAGCTGACCTCAGAAGCAGATCAAAGGAATGAACGAACCGAGTCTGGCGGGTGACTGCTTGGCAGGGATAGGAAAGACAAGAGGCGTGGCATTCTTGGCACTCTTCCTGAATTTATTGAATTTCTAGCCGTCTAAATTATTAGTTCCCCCTTGAATGAAAGGCTTTTCATATCAATGAGCTATGAAATGAAATGTATAAATTAATATAACCAAATATACTACCTGTTCAGTATGATATCCTTATGACCCATAATTCCATAAAGATAAGGAATTACAGGCCTAAGTAATCAAAGCATTGTGCTGCTCCTGGGCAGAGCTCACCATTCTGCCAAAGGCACTACTTACAAATGAGCCAAGTATTACAGAACCCTGAAGGAACGGTGCCAGGCTCTCAGCAATGTCTGACATACAGTCTTGAATCATAGCTAAGTGTCTATGGCATACTCAACTCTGCACATGCTGCCAACGCACTAGCAGCGAGAAGGGCCACAGTCAAGGAGTCTCGTATTAGGTCCAGAGCTCCCTTTTTCTGTGCTGACAGTCAGATGCTGAGCCACACCCCTGTATCAGGAGACATTGCTGCGGGGGACAGTGAGGGGGAGAAGCAGGAATCAAGGGATTATATCCCTCCAGAGTTGAGGAACACCGTCTGAAACTGAACTCCATGCAAACACAGACAAAATGGATTTACTTACAAAATGCAAAACACCAGCCACGCTAACAGAAGATCAGTAAATGTGATGCTCCCAAGACCAGAGTATCTCCTAAAATTCTACAAGTAGTTAAAGCCATTGTTTTTTGTTTGTTTGTTTTGGGATTTTTTGTTTGTTTGTTTTGTTTTTTGGGTTTTTGTTTTGTTTTGTTTTTTTGAGGAGTAGTCTCACTCTGTTGGCCAGGCTGGAGTACAGTGGCGTGATCTCAGATCACTGCAACCTCCACCTCCCGGTTTCAAGTGATTCTCCTGCCTCAGCCTCCTGAGTAGCTGGGATTACAGGCGCCCGCCACCACGCCCAGCTAATTTTTGTATTCTTAGTAGAGACGGGGTTTCACCATGTTGGTCAGGCTGGTCTCGATCTCGTGACCTCATGATTTGCCCACCTCAGCCTCCCAAAGTGCTGGGATTACAGGCGAAAGCCACTGCACCCAGCCAAAGCCATTGTTAAGAAGGCAACTGGGCCAACGGCTCTACGCTGCCAACCCTAGTATAAGAGGGTCCCATCGGATGGGTATTGTGGTCTGAGACCTGCCCTGCCCTGCCCGGCTCTGCTTGCTTCTCCCATTTCTGTCACAGGCATCAGATCAACATCTCAACATGAAGGCTTTCTGGGCCCAATCCCACCCCCTCCCCACCTTCATCATTCAGAGAGGTTGTCCCCAGTAAACCTCTCTTCTCCTAACTCCATCTCTGTCTGCTCGGCAGAGGACCTGAGTTGATGCTTCTCCTCTAGCTCCAGCTGACATGTTCACACTCATGAAAAGACAGTTTCTAGTTCGATTTGAATAATGACAACAGCACTTGAGCAACTGCTATATGGTGGGTTGACGACAGGCATGCCAATGGCAAAGCAAGTAAAGTACACATCACATCTGCCAAGAGAGAGCCCAGCCACAAACAACACAGGGAGCCAGACGCAAAAAGACCACGCAGTTCACCCCCGAGTGACACGCTCCACGGTGCCAAAAGACCATGCAGTTCACCCCTGAGGGACACATTCCACAGTGCCAGTTTAGCAGTCACAACCTCATTATTAATGACTAACCATCTTACCGCTCATCTCTTTCTTTGCTGCCAACTACCAAACCAGTTCCTTTCCTCCTGGCACAGCCCTCCCCACTCCTCAGTGAAACCCATAGCTTGTATCTAAACGAGGAAACAGAATTTCAATACCAGCTTCGGGAATATCTATCAAAAAACACAGATCCGTACCCAAATTCACTGTACCCTAAAGCTAAGTATTAACACCTCACCTGCCTCTAACTTAGCCCTCTGGCGAACTCTCCCAACCTCCTGGGACTTAGGAATCAAAAGCTCTGTCGAGAAATCTAGTTCATTTCAGAAAGTTCTTCACAAAATCAAAACACTTTTCTTATAAGAGAATGTTCGTCTTTCTTTAGAAGCAAAGCACATACTTAGTTTACATTTGTTTCTAATAAATTAATAGGCTAGATACAACCCCACCTCAGATTAGGGACCAATAGAGGAAAATAAATGGCTATAGGCAGGCACACTAGTCACTGGTCAGAAATGACAACTCAGGCAAGAACTAGCACAAAAGAATAAAAGGCACAAGCAAATCCCGAGGCTATAAGCTCTAAAACCCCAGCCATGAAGACGGCCCTGCTTAGGCACAATGTAATCCCTTGTATTCACACTTACCATCTCGAGTCATTAGGAAAAGTTCTCCAAGGCTGGGCATGGTGGCTCAAGCCTGTAATCCCAGCACTTTGAGAGGCCGAGACGGGCAGATCACGAGGTCAGGAGATCGAGACCATCCTGACTAACACGGTGAAACCCCGTCTCTACTAAAAACACAAAAAATTAGCCGGGCGTGGTGGTGGCGCCTGTAGTCCCAGCTACTCGGGAGACTGAGGCAGGAGAATGGGGTGAACCCGGGAGGCAGAGCTTGCAGTGAGCTGAGATCGCGCCACTGCACTCCAGCCTGGGCATCAGAGCGAGACACTGTCTCAAAAAAAAAAAAAAAGAAAAAGAAAAAGAAAAGTTCTCCCAGTACTTCGGGAGGCCGAAGCAGATGGATCGCTTGAGGTCAGGAGTTCGAGACCAGCCTGGCCAACATAGTGAAACCCCTCTCCACTAAAAATACAAAAATTAGCTGGGCATGGTGGCGGGCACCTGTAATCCCAGCTACTCTGGAGGTTGAGACAGGAGAATCACTTGAACCCCGGAGGTGGAGGCTGCAGTAAGCCGAGATCACGCCATTGCACTCCAGCCTGGGCAATAAGAGCAAAAATTCCGTCCAAAAAAAAGAAAAACAAAAGAAAAGAAAAGAAAAGAAAAGTTCATATAACACTGTTTTTTGGTTTTTGTTTTGTAAAGACAGAGTCCCGCTCTGTCACCCAGGCTGGGGTGCAGTGGCGTGATCTCTGCTGCTGCAACTCTGCCTCCTGGGTTCAAGCAATTCTCCTGCCTCAGCCTCCCAAGTAGCTGGGGTTACAGGCGCCACCACCGTGCACAGCTAATTTTTGTATTTTTAGTAGAAACCAGGTTTCCCCATGTTGCCCAGGCTGGTCTCAAACACCTGGCCTCAAGTGATCCTCCTGCCTCAACCTCCCAAACTGCTGGGATTACAGATGTGAGCGATCCTCCCAACCTACCCTAAGTTATTTTTAATTCAAAAGTTTCCTATTATGTTTTTTTAAATTAAACATTTAATTTTAAAAGTTTAAAGTTGCATTTTCAAGCCTCAACCTTACCTATTTAATTCAGTACCTATTGATGAAGCTAAAAAATATATTTACTGTTTTAAATATTTGAGATCTTCCCAGAAATATAAAATGTCTAATATAACACACAATGATGTATCTTAAATACATCTGTGTCTGTAAGTGCTTTCATAGCCAGCGAATTACTACTACTACTGTATACTTAATACAGCCTGAAACAGGGTATCAATCTTTACTAGCGCTTTTCTCAAGAACACTATATTGATGTTTGACTTACACAAAAATATCACAGCCAAGTGGAAATAGAAACCAGTCATAATCTTACAAGAAGAGGAAAGCATCTAAACAGAAAAAGAAGTATTTTGGTGAAGAAGAGACTGAGAATCCTTCAACCCTGTTGCACCTAAGGAACAGAACACAACCTCCCCTCAGTGCGCTCAGCCCATGGTGGTGGGAAGATGCCAGAGGCGAATGTGGGTGGTTGCCCGCTGTTCCATTCCCAGCGTCCACCATCTGAGCTGTGTTGTGACCTTCCAGCTCTCCAAATTCTCTCACTCAAACCTGTGGACTTTTTTAAACTCACGAAGGTTAAGCTGGGCACGGTGGCTCACGCCTGTAATCCCAGCACTTTGGGAGGCTGAGGCAGGCAGATCATGAGGTCAGGAGATCAAGACCACCCTGGCTAACATGGTGAAACCCCGCCTCTACTAAAAATACAAAAAAATAACCAGGTGTGGTGGCGCACGCCTGTAATCCCAGCTACCTGGGAGGCTGAGGCAGGAGAATGGCATCAACCGGGGAGGCAGAGCTTGAAGTGAGCCGAGATCGCGCCACTGCACTCCAGCCTGGGCCACAGAGTGAGACTCCATCTCAAAAAAAAAAAAAACTCATGAAGGTATATTTGCTTATAGGAGAGGATACCTCTTCCCCTTTTAAAATCTACATTGAGATTCTGAAAACTGAACCCAGTGGGACACCTGTGGTTTTGGTCTGAGGTGACTTTTCACTACTGTAAAACAAAACAAAACAAACAAAAGCCCATGTTAGGTGATATCCAAGCAACTGACTCCCTCAATCTGTACTGTCGTGAACCTACGAAGTCTAAGCTAACTTAAAAGACAAAAAAATTGCACATCAATTACCAAGGAAATAGAAATTAAAATGACATGATCTTACCACACAAATCGACAAAGTTTAATGTATACTAATTGGATTTCTGTTTCTGACCACGAGGGTGTAAGGAGGTGTAGACTAGCCATTCCACTCTAACAACTAGAAAACAGGAAAAAGGATAGGAAACAACTGTTTTCTGATATCAAAAAATAGACAGGATAGAAACGCAATCCCCGAAAGAAGAAAAACAAACAAAATGAGCACTAGGATCACACTCTCTTTCTAGCTAAAAATAATCTCTGAGCCAAAGTACAGTGGGTGGGGAACTCAAACAAAAGTCTCACGGTCTTGCTGAATTGAGTCCGTAATGGAAACTAGAATACCTGAAATGAAAACGACAGTAGGTGGGATTAATAGCAGATTAGGCACTGCAAAGGGAAGGATGCACGAAATTGAAGACAGCAATAGAAACTCTCCAAAAAGAAGCACAAGAAGAAAAATAGTAACAGAGCATCAGTGACCTACGAGACAATCTCATGGGGGTCTAATGCATACATAATTGGAGTCCCAAGGGAACAAAAGGGTTAGAGAGGAAAAGGACATAAATATCTGAAAAAGTAACGTGGAAAAATATTTCCAAATTCGCTGAAAACTATAAACCCAAAGGTCCAGAAGCTCAATGAACACCAAACAAAATATTTTTTAAAAACACATCAAGGTCCAGCACAGATGGCTCATGCCTATAATCTCAGCACTTTGGGAGGCTGAGGCAGGAGGATCACTTGAGCCCAAGAGTTTAAGACCAGTCAGAATGGCTCTTGTTAAAAAGCCAAAAAATAACAGATCCTGGCATGGTTGTGGAGAAAAAGGAACACTTATACACTTTTGGTTAAAGTGTAAATTAGTTCAGCCTTTGTGGAAGCCAGTGTGGTGATTCCTCAAAGATCTAAAGACAGAAATACCATTCAACCTAGAAATCTCATTACTGGGTATATACCCAAAGGAATTTACATCATTTTATTATAAAGACACATGCACGCAAGTTCATCACAGCACTATTCACAATAGTAAAGATATGGAATCAACCTAAATGTTCATCAATAGTAGACTGGATAAAGAAAATGTGGTACCTATATACCATGAAATACTACACAGCCACAAAAAAAAAAAAATAGATCATGTCTTTTACAGGAACATGGATGGAAGTGGAGGCCATTATCCTTAGCAAACTAATACAGGAACAGAAAACCAAATACCGCATGTTCTCACTTGCAAGTGGGAGCTAAATGATGAGAACACATGGACACAGAGACAGGAACAACACACACTGGGGCCTTTAGGAGGGTCGAGGATGGGGGGAGAGACAGGATCAGGAGAAACAGCTAATGGGTACTAGGCTTAATACCTGGGTGATAAAATAATCTGTACAACTAACTCCCATGACACAAGTTTACCTATGTAACAAACCTGCACTTGTACCCCTGAATTTACAATAAAAGCTAAAAGAACAGAAATATTACAAGGGTAAAAAAGCACATTTCATAATGATAAAGGGGTCACCTCACCAACCGGAATTGATAACCCTAAGCGTTTATGCATTTGATAACACATATATAATGGAAAACTAATAGATCTGCAAGTTGAAATAGAAAAACCTGCAATTCTACTTGGAGACTTCAATACTTCTTTCTCAGTAATTGATACGACATGGAGAAAGAAAATAATAGTGATATATGAGATGTGGGCAAGACTCTGAAGCCCTGGACATGGCTGACACTTGGGGAACACCCCATCCCACAAGTGCAGATGCACATGGAGCCCTCCACAAGATACACCACCATCTATAGCATACAGCAGGTCTCAGCACACGTAAAGGAACTGAAATGATGTAACATATGGCTCCGACCACAATTACAAATCAATAGTAGAAAGCTCTCTGGGGAATCTCCATACGTTGTAAATTAAACAACACATTTCTAAACTGTAGGGTAAACAAAGAGGATTTTTAAAAACCAGGAAGTATTTTGAACTGAATGAAAATAAATATCAAAATGTGTGTGATCTAACTTAGAAATGTATAGCCTAAATGCTTCCATTAGAAAAATGGAAAGGTCTAAACTAAAGATGCTTTATTTAAAAACTAGAGAAACAAGAGCAAATTATAAACACACAGCAGAGCAAAAAGAGAGAAAGATGAGAAGGGAAGCCAAAGAAAGAAACCAACAAGAAAATTAAAGTCAGAATTGGTTCTTTGAAAAGATCTTTCTAAATAGTTAGGGAAATCATGAGGATTTTTTTTTTTTTTTTGCAGTATTGTTTATAATAGCAAAAAGTTAGAAATAACTAAGAACTTTAAGAACTTTATTGGCTGGGCACAGTGGCTCGCGCCTGTAATCCCAGCACTTTGGGAGACCAAAGCAGGTGGATAACCTGAGGTCAGGAATTTGAGACCAGCCTGACCAACATGGTGAAATCCCATCTCTACTAAAAATAAAAATACAAAAATACAAAAATTAGCCAGGCGTGGTGGCAGGCGCCTGTATTCCCAGCTACTCAGGAGGCTGAGAAAGGAGAATCACTTGAACCTGGGAGGTGGAGGTGGCAGTGAGCCAAAATCATGCCCCTGCACTCCAGCCTGGGTAACAGAATGAGACTCTGTCTCAAAAAAATAAATAAAATAAAAAGAACTTTATTAAATTATCCTCTGTCTTCATGAGACTACTATGCAGCTATTTAAAATGTTACAAAAGAATATGTAATAAACTTGAAAAATATTCATGAAACTGTAGACAAATAAGACAGGTTATAAAACATGACACCATTTCCCTCACTTTTACAAAAAGGTTATTTGGGGCAGATTAAGTATCAGAATGATCTAGGCTTATTCAGAGTGATTTATTTTCCTTATGTTTATCTCCCTCAGTTTTTTTCTCTTGACTTTATGTGTATTTCTAGATTACAAAATTAATTTTACCCTAAATATTAGTCAAAACTCTTCAAACAAAAACTAAGCTTTAAATTTCCCTCTAAAACGTTCCATTAAAAGGAGCTCTAGTGTTTGACAGCACAATAGGGTGACTATAGTGAACAATAATTTATTGTATATTTCAAAATAGCCAGAAGAGCAGATTTTGAAGGTTCCCAGTAATACAGACAGAAAGCAGGGGGAATACTAGGTAGAAAAGGGCAGAGTCCCTGGCAAGGGTTCCACCCTGAAGCCTGGACCCGTGGCCCTAAATGAGTACTTCACATCCCCATTTTCTGGCCCACATGTCACCTTTTGGCCCACGACGCCCCATCCTGTGCCTATAAAGTCCCGAATATCCACTGGTAGAGATGTAAAACAGCATGGCAGAGAAGGCAAGAAAAGAAGCATCTGAATGTTGAGAGGCAGCTGGACATCAAAGACTACAGTTGGAGAGGAGTTTGCCTAGGGGTAGTCTGAGAGGACTTCTTCTCCGTCCAGGGGAAAATTATCTTCCCACTCCATCCCCTCTCCAGCTCCCCATCCCACTGAGAGCCACTTCCACTGCTCAATAAAATATCCACATTCACCATCCTTCAAGGCCATGTGACCTGATTCTTCCTGGACACTGGACAAGACTCCATGTACCGAAATGGCAGGGTGTAAAAGACTGTCACCCTGACCCTCCACTAAGCTGATTTAACACTTAGCCATCTGTGGACAGCAAATGCTAAAAGAGCACTGATTGTAACACACGCCCTCTGGTGCTCCAGATGTCGCAGGCAATCCTTAGACACTGCCAGGGCTGGTACTGAGTTTGTTCCTACCGATGCCCAAAGGCACTCACCCCAGCTCCTGCACCTGCTCCCTGTGTGCTTCCCATTCCGCAAGGGGTTTGAGAATGGCAGCCAAGTAAATTAGTCACCCCATCACAAGTCCCACGAGGGGGTCAAAGGAACTCTCCCATCTGACCAACACAGAGAAATGATAAATGTTTAAGGAGATAGATATGCTAATTACCCTGATTTGTTCATTACCCATTGTGTGCATATATCAAAATAACATGTACCCCATAAATATGTACAATTATGTATCGATTAAAAATAGAAAAAAAGGTTTTTACTTAACAATTAAGGTGAGATGATCTAGTGTGCAAGCCCTTGGCTAACCCCCCAAAAATTATTTATTTGTCAAAACCTAAATATCTCTGCTATTTTACTGAGAAGGAAATATATTATTTAGAACAAAGATAAAAATTTTAGTTTGTTTGCTTAGTCTAAAAAGCAATTTGAAGTTAACATTAAACGCAATTAGGAATGTTCTACTTGTTTTATTGTTCTTTAGAACTAGGTTTAAGGCCAGGTATAGTGGTTCACGCCTGTAATCCCAACACTTTGGGAGGCTGAGGTGGGAGGATTGCTTGAGCATGGGCGGTCAAGGTTGCAGTGAACCATGAGTGCGCCATCGCACTCCAGCCTGGGTGACAGAGCAAGACCTTGTCTCAACAAAACAAAACAAAATCCTAGGTCTATAAAAATCCAAGTTCTCTTACATAAACCTCTAAGACTTCTGTATGACATTTAGGGGAAATTTTTATTATTCTTTTCTGCTTAGCAAAATATATTTTGTTCAGCTGTAGCCAGATTTATTTTAGATAAACTTTGGATTTCTAATGTTCTTCTCACAATAAATATTTCATTCAATGAGAAACTTCATAAAAATACCAAATGATTCAGTACTGCAGTCTCATTAGAAGAAGATCTGGGGTTGGCAAAGTGATTTCGTTCCAAAAAAGATAATGGAATGAACAAAAAACTCAATGTACTGCAGGCGTGGTTCCAGGCTTTGGATCCCTAGGCAGAAGCATTTGTCCTGATCAGTTACACAAGTTATAAATTAACTTACTCAGCATATTTGAATGCCTATGACAGTAAACTAATGCTCTCATTTGGGGGTGAGGGAGGGGCAGGCAGCAGTCTGAGGAGCAGCTACATAAAGATATTTAAAACAAATTCTGTGCTAATTTGGGGAAGAGGGGGCTAGGTGAAAGATAAGTGGTATACATAAATATACATTCTTTGTGGCATTCCAAGCACCATTAGAGTTATAAGCCATACATTCAGAAATAGCACAGCTGGCCTTTCTCTGAATTGGGGGTGGGCAGGAGACAATGACGGCAGGCCTGGACGGACAGCCAGGGGAGGAGAGACTGATAGGACAGCCCCAAAGGGTGATGGCCAGGAAGACCATCACTGACATTCAGAGCACTTACGGCACTCTATGGATAATTCCACATACCGTATCTCTCTCTCTCTGTTTCTCTCACGCACGCTATCATTTAGAGCAATTCCATGGTGTACACATGAACTTCATTTCATAGATAGGAATCTGATAAGTTGATTAACCGGTCCAGGTTCCCAATAAGTAGTAGCGCTGGGAAGGAGGTCAAACTCCAAGCTCCTCATCACTGCCTGTCTTGTACCTTCATCAGATGACCACCACTGGGTTCTCATCTGCAGGCATCAATCTTACCCCATCACACTTCTTGGTCTTCGCTAATCCACCAAGGCTGTGCATGCATTTACTCCTACTCTGCCCAAAGTCTCCTTCCTACACCCAGCCACCATCTACAGGAATCTTAATCATTATTTGATGCCAGTGAGTCCTCCTCTATAACCTTCTCTGCAGCCCCTGTAAAATTCAAATGGTATTTTTCTTACATAGTCTCTATTTAAGAAGCATAGTAAGAGTTTACATCAGGACACAAAGATGTATATTTTGGCAAAAAAAAAAAAAAACTTTAAATCAATATTTGAGTAAAGTCAGCATTCCTGAATTCAGTCAATAAAACCACTGGCTACTTTGTGCTAGGAATAGTGTAGTGCACTGAAGACAAAGATGAATGAGACAGCTGCCGTCCTTCACCGATCCTCCAGGTCAGGGATAAAGGAGGCAAGGCTGCAAGTCATTTCCAAAGAGAACACCAGGTGCTACCAGGAGCTTAGGTACCCCAGGAGGGGTTTAGATTTCAAAGTTGTTTAAACTTAATGCTTTTATTCTTTCAAATAAAAGCATCTAATTCAACCTTATTTTAATTGCGCTAACTGTATTAATGCCTTTAAAATCATTCCAAGGGAGGCAAAGTTTTCTTAAACACAACGCAAAAGCAATAATGAAAGAAAATTTGATACATTTGACTTCATTAAAATCAAAAACTTCTGTTTGTTGAAAGGTATTAGGAAGAGGAATAGGGAAATCACAGGCTGGGAAAAGATATTTGGAATACATGTATCTAATGCTTGCATCCAAAATAAAGAATGCATGTAAAACAATAAAGAATGTGAAAAGCAAAAGTGCAAAAGTCTTCGACAGGTTCTTCACAAGAAGATACCACCCAAAAGGCCAATAAACATATATAAAGATGCTCAGTGCCGGGTGTAGTGGCTCACACCTGTAATCCCAGCACTTTGGGAGGCCGAGGTGGGTGGATCATCTGAAGTCAGGAGTTCAAGACCAGCCTGACCAATATGGTAAAACTCTATCTTCACTAAAAATACAAAAATTAGCTAGGTGTGGTGGCAGGCGCCTGTAATCCCAGCTACTTGGGAGGCTGAGACAGGAGAATCGCTTGAACCCGGGAGGCGGAGCTTGCAGTGAGCTGAGATTACACCATTGCACCCCAGCCTGGGTGACAGAGCAAGACTCTGTCTCAAAAAAAAAAAAAAAAAAGATGCTGATATCATTACTCATTAGAGGAATGTAAATTTAAACTATAAGGAGATACCACTGCATACCCATAAGTATGGCTTCAAAAGAAGAGCAACTCCTCACGTTCTCCAGAATGTGAGACAGTTGCCGGAGAGAATGTAAATGAGTTCAGCCACTTTAGAAAACTCTTTGGCAGTTTCTAAGAGTTAAGTATACATCTACCTTATGATTGAGTTAATTCTATGTATTTTATCTAAGGTAAATTAAAAGTTATGTCCACAAAAATTCATACAAGAACTTTATTCACATTAGCAAAAAATAATGGAAGCCACGTATATGTCCATCAGCAGGAGAATGAATAAACAGGTGGGGATCAATCACGCAGAATACCACACACTGCTGATCTCACAGACGCAATCTGCTGACCAAAAGCAGTCAGACCAAAAGAGTGCATATTGTACAATTCCATTTACATGACGTTCAAAGGCAAACTAATCTATCGATGAGAAAAATCGGAACAGTGATTGCACTTGGCAGGAAGGGGATTGTCTGGGAATGAGCAAGAGAGATCTAGAAGATCTAACCTAGAAGGGGCAGATGGAACTAGGCTACATTTTTATTTGGGTGTTAATCACAGGTATATAAAAATTCATCCAGGTATGTACCTTACATTTATATACTTTATGCTAAATCTCAAAAATAAAAGACATTAAAAAATAAAATGTGCCAAATGCATTTGTCATTTAAGTGGCTTATTTTACTTATAATATTATATCACTCAATGGATATCTGCTGATTACCCACTGGGTGCCAGGAACCCTTCTAGTCATGAGAGCTACAGCAAGGAACAAAACAGATCTAATTCCCTGCCCTCATGTAGCTTATGTTTTAGGGAGGAAAGAGAGACAATAAACAAAATAAACAAATAATTTATGCGGTATTTTATAAAGAGAAAAGTAAGGAACAAAAAACTCCCAAAAGGGAATGGGGATAGGGAATGTAGACTACAGTCTCAGCATTGCCCACATAAATGGCTGTTTAAATTGAATCACGATAGGCGCGTACAACACATTCCATGTGTAGTTTGTTTTTCAAAATTGCATTTCTATTTGATCATTGTGAAGTGTGACCCATTCACGTTACATACTTAGAGCAGCAGTTGTCTCACCTCCCACATTACCTTTATCTAAAATTAACTTACTATCCTTCTTTCTTTCTCACTTTGTAAGACAGAGTTTCTATTATTTATGAAGCACTCAAGGGAGGAAAAATCCAATAAAGCTCATGTTTACCCTTCGCCGTATCCCAAGGAAATGGCAATACTTTTTCCTCGGAGACTTTTCCAGTTAAAGTAAATATAAAATTCCATCTGAAGTGAAGATTAATCACCAGGGGTTGCTATCACTTCAAACTCAACTTTTATTCAGTAGGTTTCATCTGCTATACGTAATAGCACAACAAGAAACATAATCCATCTCATAGTTATAAGGATGAAATTAAACTGTAAAAAGACAAACTTCGTCTATTGAATTTGGCCATGATTTCTTAGATATGACACAAAAGGCACAGTCAACAAAAGAAAAACAGACAAATTGGACTTCATCAAAGTTCAAAAAATTGTGCATCTATTAACACTATTAACAGAGGAAAAAGGCAACCACAGAATGGGAGAAAATTTTGCAAATCCCACATCTAATAAAGGATTAATATCTAGACTATACAGAGAACTCCTAAAAAGTAACAACAACAACAAATTGACAGAGTCTTGTGCTGTCACAATACTTGAATGGTCAAAGGTTTCACAGTAGATTTTAAAGTGGGCAAAGGACTTGCACAGATATTTTTCCAAAGAAGATATGCAAGTAAATGGCCAAAAAGCACAGGAAAAGATGCTCAACATGAACTAATAATCAGGGAAATGCAAGCCAAAACTACAATGAGACACCACCTCACACCCACAGCACTTTGGGAAGCCGAGGCTGGAGGATCACTTGAGCCTAGGAGTTCAAGAACAGCCTGGACAACAGAGCAAGACTCCTCCCAACTCTACAAAAAAAAATTATTTTAATTAGGCAGGTATGGTGGTGTGCACCTGTAGTCTGAGCTCCTCAGAAGGCTGAGGCGGGGAGATCACATGAGCCCGGGAGTTTGAGGCTGCAGCGAGTTATAATTGCACCACTGCACTTCAACGTGGGTGACAGAGCCAAGACTCTGTCAAAAAGAAAAAACAAACAGAAAATAACAAGTGTTGTGTAGGATGTGGTGAGAGTGGAACCTTTGTGCACTGTTGGTGGAAATATAAAATGGTGCAGCTGCTATGGAAAACAGTATGGCAGTTCCTTAAAAAATTAAAAGTAGGCTGGGTGCGGTGGCTCACGCCTGTATTCCCAGCACGTTGGGAGGCTGAGGCGGGTAGATCACAAGGTCAGGTGATCGAGACCAACCTGGCTAACACGGTGAAACCCCGTCTCTACTAAAAATACAAAAAATTAGCCGGGCGTGGTGACAGGCGCCTATAGCCCCAGCTACTCGGGAGGCTGAGGCAGGAGAATGGTGTGAACCCAGGAAGAGGAGGTTGCAGTGAGCCGAGACACTGCACTCCAGCCTGGGCGACAGAGCGAAACTCCGTCTCAAAAAAAGAAAAAATAATTAAAAATAGAGTTATTATCTGATCCAACAATTTCACTTCTGAGTATATATGTACCCAAAAGAATTGAAAGCAGGGTTCAAAGATGTATTTGTACACCCACATTTACAGCAGCAGTATTCACAGCAGCTACAACGTGGAAGCAACCCAGGCTGCTCTGCTCATCCACGGATAAATGGAAAAGCAAAATGTGGTCTATGCATGCAATGAAACATTATTCAGCCTGAAAAGGAAGGAAATTCTGACACACGCTTCCACATGGAAGAAGCTTGAGGACATTGTGCTAAGTGAAATAAGCAAAACGTGATGCCACTTATAAGAGGTACTTAGAGTAGTCAAAATCTTAGAGACAGAAAGTGGAATTCTGGTTGGCAAGGCCTGGTTTTGGTTTTACGAATGAAAAAAGTCCTGGAGATGGATGGTG
Organism: Theropithecus gelada; assembly: GCF_003255815.1. NCBI lineage: Eukaryota > Metazoa > Chordata > Mammalia > Primates > Cercopithecidae > Theropithecus > Theropithecus gelada. The sequence goes on along the minus strand of NC_037685.1, from coordinate 57,481,202 downwards.
GTGATAGTTACACGACAATGGGAATGTACTTAATTCCACTGAACTGTATACCTAAAAATGAGGAGACAGTAAATTCTATGTTATGTGTATTTTACTGTAATAAAAAATTGAGGAAAAAGCAAACAGTCTAATTGTTGAAATAAGGTATATATGCAAAGCAGGATGTTGTAGGGTTGGGTGTTTGTTTACTATGGCAATTTTCCTGGAAATACAATAATGTTTATTTAAAAGTATGTCTAAAAGAATCATAATTTGTATCTAGATTGCAAAAACCTGAACCCCAAGTTATAGGTAGGTTGATAAATGAATGGAGAGACCAGGAGAAGCTCAGAACGGTCAAGTATTTCACAGTCGACGCCGCGCTGACTGCCCCAAGCCTTCCCCTCATGACATGGATTTGATATAAATCACTGTCAGTTCTTCTGTGCTCAGGTCTGTGACATTGTTGTTCCAACTGTAAGGCTGGGACAAAAGCATTCAGTTGCCAAAATGAATACATCCTGACACATAGTGCTTTAGATTTTTCTCCTAACTAGAGTTTTCATCAGTTATAACTTTCACCAAGTACAAGTTGTTGCCCAGAAATTCAGAATTCCATTCATGTTCTTTGGATTTCTATACTTTAGCAGCCATTTCACCACTGTTCTAAGCTGCAAGAGCAAATTAAATATCTAACAAAAATTAAGCATGATATTTAAACTGAAATAAATAACCTGAAAACCAATTGGGGGAGAGAAAAAGTAATTTTAAGGTAACAGAAACATCCTGATCCCCAATTAGGAGCTTATAGTTTTGGGCTTATAGTTTTCCTTCTGATGACACCTGAGGCAGAGAAGATATTCCAAGACCACAGAATACTATTAGAACATATTCACAGATAATTGCTGGATTTCCCGCGTCTACATATCATTTAATCATTTTAAGTATTCATCTAAATAATTTTAACACAAAAAGCTTTTTCAAGGGTCTCAACATATTGAAAATATATCTGGCTAACAATTACAAACTGAAAAAACTCCATAAATAATCATCAAGGCTGTTTTTGCTTTATTCTAAGCTATATGACCTGTAATCCATATCTAGAAGGCATCAGATTGCAAAATCGTTAGCTCAAAAAAATCACTGCTTGTCACATTGTCCTCTTTCACCCATGCCTTGGGTAGACTGCATCTATATTTTTTGAAAACTCTGTAGACGTGTCCATTACCTATGGAGCAATATCTTCTCCAGCCACAGGTGAGAGGCATGGTGTTCAGTCCTTTACATCCATTACATGAAGACAAAGCAGCAGTGACGTTTCTAAGTATTAAGAGAGCTCAAGGCTGATCCTTGATAATCTGGGGGAATTATATTATGCCCTGAGACTGTCCTGTTCTAATTCACCTGGCAGAGCTCTTGAGTACAAGTAATGTAGGATGGATGGTAGAGAGTTATACAGGACGAGCGGGAGCAATGTTTCATGGTAGTGGGAGGGGAGACTTTCACCTACCAAATCAGCAAAGGAAAAGGGGAAAGGAAGAATAACCCTCAGTGGTATATCCTGACACACTACAGAACAATTTCGAAACTAATGAGACCTCTCCTTGGCTTGCTCACTTTCCCAGTGACACCGGATGATTCATTCCTAGAGCCTGTGAGAAAATGACTGGGGAGAACCAGCTCCAAGAGCCAGGCTTCCCCAGCATCTGTGTAGGGCTCTTTCTGCTGACCTGCATCTTTGTGCACGATTAAGTTACGCCAGCACTAGCACCCCCTCCAGACCATTTAAGAAGAAGGACAAATGGGTGGCACGGGTACCCCTCAGAACTTCTCCCTTGTTAACCTTCTCTCATAAAATGACCTTTGGATTTTAATATTCAAACTTCTTAGACTGCAATGACCTCTCAATATGATAACTTTCAGTTGACATTTAATTTTTTTATTTTGTATTGTTTATTTTTTTTTAGAGACAGGGTTTTGCTCTACTGCCCAGGCTGGAGTACAGTGGCACAGTCATAGTTTACCATAACCACAAACTCCTCGGCCCAAACAATCCTCCTGCCTCAGCCTCCCGAGTAGCTGGGGACTACAGGTGCACACCATCATGACCAGCTAATTTTTGAAAAAATTAGAGACAAAGTCTCACAACGTTTCCCAGGCTGATCTCGAACTTCTGGGCTCAAGCGATCCTCCTGCCCTTGGCCTCTCAGAGCACTGGGATTACAGGCATGAGCCGCCGTGCCTGGCCTTGGTTAACACTGACAAAGAAAACATACATAAGTCCCCAAACTCAGTACGTTTAACAAAACCATATGCGGCAAATGTGTCTAGTTAAAACCAACAAAACAAGTGGTAGAAAGTTTTAAAAGCCTGACAAGCAGCAAGCAGGTACGCAAAGGCGATGACATACGTTATCTCTGAACGTGACGGCAAAATAACAGCCTCTTTTTTTCATTGAAAATGCCCTAATAGAGTCTGGAGGCCCCAAACAAAGACATTTATGGAGATTTACAGGAGGGTGAGCAAAGCTCCATGATGTCCTTTTTTTCATCCTGAAGCATTTCCTGCCTCCCAGGAAGATTTCAGGCGCTTCCCTATTAGGGAGACCCTGCAGGCACCAAGGCCACCAGCCTGGCTTAACGCCCCTGAGTTGAAACACTGGCAGGAACTGCCCCGAGCTGCCCTTGCCAGGTCCTACGGCACGCCCCAGGCAGCCTGTCTAGGTTTTCTTCAGGGATGTTGTGGGGGATGTGGTCCTGTATCACAGCACCTTTTTGGATTCCTAAGGGAGAAGTTCGATACTGGGCTCAGTATCAGAAACAGCTCGATGTCTCTGGAGCAGAATTTATCTCCTCTAATGGACACTAATTCTCGTGAGGGATCATGCCTCCTTTCCACTTTGAATTCTTAAATGGTCTGAGCCAAATATACTCTCTCTGACCTCTGATTTTGTCTTCCTTTCTTTTACTCCTATTTTCTCTTATCCTTTGTTTTCTCATTTATTTTCATTTATGACACACTGTGTCACATAGATATATGGGGTAAAAAATTCTACCACAAAAAAGGTCTAGAGTGAGATAAAATAAAACAATAAGTAACAGAGAAATAAAAACCCAGCCAACTAGGCTGAATTTACTAACAAACTTGGTTCAAAGCTGGGAGATGGAGATTGTGTGTTCTTTCTCTTTTCTTTTCTTCTTATCTCTTTTTTGTTTTTGTTTTTGTTTTTTGGAGACAGGATCTTGCTCTGCTGCCCAGGCTGGAGTGCGCTGGTGCAACCATAGCTCATTGTAGCCTCCAAATCCTGGTCTCAAGTGAACTGCCCACCTCAGCCTCCCGAGTAGCTAGGACTACAGGTGCACACCGCCATGCCAAGCTAATTTTTGTATTTGTTGTGGAGATGCAGGTCTCTGTTGCTCAGGCTCATCTAAACTCCTGGCCTCAAGCAGTCCTCCCTCCTTGGCCTCTCAAAGTGCTGGGATTGCAAGAGTGAGCCACGGTGTCCAGCAAAGATTACATTTGCTAACTCATCTTTTACTGTCTTTGATCTTTTGTAGAAAGTGAAAATCCTTCTACGGAAATCATCATGAAAGGTTGATAATATATTTTAAAGCTTTTTTGAAAATAAGAGAAGGCGGTTTTTAGATGTAGGCTCTTCTCTGACATTCACTAGACGTCTCTGGCTTGTCAACCTCCTACCCAGACCCTCCCTCATTTCTCATCTGCCCTCATGGTTGAACTATCTCACAATTAAAAATCAACTAAAGGTCACAGAATGCCCTAAAGACATTCACGGATTTAAGACTTTCAAACAATACAAACACAATAAAAATAATTATGAACATGGTTCATAATTAGAAAAAGGCTAAAAGGGAAACGGTTGTCTTCTGAAAGTTGTTTTCTAAAGCCTGAATAAATAAGGCTACCTTATCTAATCATCAACATATAGTATTATATCTAAATTAGAGGTTGCCCAGTGGCAAAGAATCCTTTTGGGAATTATAAAGATTCCAGAATATCAATTTGTTTAAAACTTGTCTGACTCCTTCTCCAAAACAATATATACACCCTCTCACCCTTTCTCCCTACCTATTCTTTAGACTTCAGATAAAGCAGGAGCTTCCCTTAACATATTTTCTTTAAAATCCATTTGTAACACTGACTCCAAAAGATACATGACTCTTTAATTCTGTTTGATGGTAAGGTGTTACCATCAAGAATCTTTTAGAAACGCTAAATACAATGTCCAGTAATACCAGGAAAAGCTTTATTTTAAAAATAGTCTTATTGATTTTATTTACGCCGATTTCCTGAACCTACCGCAGCTTCAAAAGCTTTGACAACTGACTTTATGTAAGAATTTTGATCTGTTGAAAAGTCATCAGATTTCTTAGCATGAACATATCCCTGGAGGAGGCGGGAGCAAAATATGGAAACATTAAAGTTTCGATTAAAGTAGCAATGTCAAGACCATGGAAACCTTGTTCCGAATCCATCGACTGATTAATTCTGAATCTGACTGAGAAGGTTATGGGCACACCTTCCAAGTCATCTTGGAATTTGACTTCAGGCATCTTTGAAAGCTCTGGTGCTAAGATGAAGTATTCCAAATAACCTCATTAAAAAGTGGGCAAAGAACATGAACAGAAACTTCTCAAAAGAAGACATATAAGCAGCCAACAACCGTATGAAAAAATGCTCATTATCACTAATCAGAGAAATGCAAATCAAAACCAGAATAAGATACAATCTCACACAATAGTCAGAATAGCTATTACTAAAGAGTCAAAAAACAGCCAGGCATGGTGGCTCACTCCTATAATTCCAGCACTTTGGGAAGCCGAGGCTGGCAGGTCACTTGAGCTTAGGAATTAAAGACCAACCTAGGCAACACGATGAAACCTCATCTCTACAAAAAATACAAAAATTAGCTGGGCGTGGTGGTGGGCACCTGTAGTACCAGCTACTCAGGAAGCTGAGGTGGGTGGATCACCTAAGCCTGGGAGGTCGAGGCTGCAGTGGAGCTGTGATCATGCCACTGGACTCCAGCCTGGGTGGCAGAGTGAGACTCTGTTTAAAAAAAAAAGAAAAAAAAAACTGTCAAAAACCAACAGATATTGGCAAGGCTGCAGAAAAACGAGGGTGCTTATACACTGCTGGTGTGTAAATTAGTTCATGAATGTAAATTAGTTCAGCCACTATGGAAAGCAGTTTGGAGATTTCTCAAACAGCTTAAAACAGAACTACCATTCAACCCAACAATCCCATTAGTGAGTATATACCCAAAGGAAAAGAAATCGTTCTACCAAACAGACACATGCACACTTATTTATCACAGCACTATTGACAATAGCAAAGACGTGGAATCAACCTAAACGCCCATCAATGGTGGCCTGGGTAAAGAAAAGGTGATACATATACACCATGGAATACTACGGAGCCATAAAAAATAATGAGATAATGTCCTTTGCAGCAACACGGATGCAGCTGGAGGCCCTTATCTGAAGTGAATTAACCAGGAACAGAAAACCAATTACCATACCTTCTCATTTATAAAGGAGAGCTAAACACTGAGTACACGTGGACATAAAGATGGGAGCAATGGATACTGGGGACTGCTGGATGGGGGATGGGGTAGGGGCTGAGGGACTGCCTACTGGGTGCTGCTGTGCTCACTGTCTGGGTAACAGGATTATCTATACCCCAAACCTCAGCTTCACACAGTGTCCCCATGTGACAGACCTGCACATGTAACCCCTGAGGTTAAAATAAAAGTTGAAATTCTTTTTTTAAAATAAAAAATAAAAGTAAAATCTATTAACAAGTCAAAAAAATTAAAAAGATGAAGCTTTATGGCTACAACTCAATAAAAAGATTGCCAGTGGCTTAAATTTAGTCCAAAAGACACACACACGCACGCTGCTTTTTCTTAACTGTGCAAAATTTTTCATAAGATCATTTTAGTCTACAGTTTAAAATAAAATTTAGGGAAGCATAAATAAGATCCTTCTTCCATGATTGCTCCTAAAATTAATAGTCTACATTATATTTTCCTTATGCAGGCCTCTTGAAGAAGAGCAGGGACATAAATCAATATAATACAATAAGTGGAGGAAAAAAACCACAAGATCCCTTAACTGTGCAAACAAGGCAAAAGAAAAGAAAAGAAAAGAAAAAGAACAACAAGTAAAACCCAATAAAAACCAAGAGGTAACATATGCCATCAATTCCAGTGACATTTACACCCAAGAAGTACTATATCGCACTTGAAGCTAGATGATTCCAGAAGAAAGAACCTACGAAGATTATGTTGATAAAAACAAAACTTGAGCTTTAATGGCTTTCTCTCCCTGCAGATATAGCCCACATCATTTAATTGATTGTATACTTAAAGATTTCCAGCTGGGCGCGGTAGCTCACGCCTGTAATCTCAGCACTTTGGGAGGCTGAGGCAGGCAGATCACGAGGTCAGGAGTTCAAGACCACCCTAACCAACATGGTGAAACCCCTTCTCTACTAAAAATACAAAAATTAGCCAGGTATGGCAGTGGGTGACTGTAATCCCAGCTACTTGGGAGGTTGAGGCAGGAGAATCACTTAAAACCGGGAGGTGGAGGTTGCAGTGAGCTGAGATCATGCCACCGCACTCCAGCCTGGGCAAAAGAGCAAACTCCGTCTCAAAAAAAAAAAAAAAAAGGTTTCCTATGCCCAGGAACTCCTAGAGTTTGGAATCAGTCTCCACCAGATGAACACATAAGAACTCAAGGTGCCCCAGCAAGGAATGGGTGCACAGATCCCAAGAAGAGCAGAGGGCAAGAAGCACTTGTGTGGTTTCTTTCTCATTAATGCCATCATCACGCAGGGATGAGACAAGATGAGATGTAAAATGCTACACAAGCCATACTTGCATCAGCAATGCAGTGATATGTCCGTACCAACAGAACACGTGCACGCTGGAGAAAATACCAAGTATGCAGCAAGCCTATTTGCACGTCATACCCCTTACAGCATGTGGTGCAAAACTGAAAAAAGAGTGAGAGACAAGTCATCAATAAAATGCACGGGGCTGGGTGCTGAGGAACATAGGGGAAAATAAAAAAGAATGGTATTTTAATTCTGTGATGGGGCAGTTACTGTGCTTGAAAAGAAAGTGACGCCATGCACAGTGGTTCATGCCTGTAATCCCAGCACTTTGGAAGGCCGAGGCAGGTGGATCACTTGAGGCCAGGAGTTCGAGACCAGACTGGCCAACATGGCAAAACCCTCTACTAAAAATACAAAAATTAGCCAGGTGTGGTGACACACGCCTGTAATCTCAGCTACTCGGATGGCTGAGGCACGAGAAACACTTGAACCCGGGAGGCAGAGGTTGCAGTGAGCCAAGGTCACACCTTTGCACTCCAACCTGGGCAACACAGAGAGACACTGTCTCAAAAAAAAAAAAAAAGTGGATAAGAAAAAGAGGCTCATGCACCTTAGGCAGTGAGCCCAGGTATGAGTCCTGAATAAATGACAAACTGGGTCAGTGTCCTGAACGCAACCTACAGGCACCAAGAGCCTCAGTGCTGGCCATCTCTGAAGCATTCCTTGCACCACAGAGGGGCTGACCAACCTTCCCTTCCGCTCCCATCAAGCATGAGATTTCTTCTTTTTTAGATTCGGGAGTGCATGTGCTTGTCTGTTACACAGGTATATTGCATCCTGGTAGGGACTGGGTTTCTAGTATCACCATTACCCAAATAGTAAACATTGTACTTGACAGGTCATCTCTCAAGCCTCAGCACTCCCACTCTTCTGGGGGCCCCAGTATCTATTATCTCCATCGCTATGTCCATGAGTACCCACTGTTTAGTTCCCGCTTGTCAGTGAGAACACTCAGTAGTTTCTGTTTCTGAGTTAGTTTGCTTAGGATAACGGTTTCCAGCTCCATCCACGTTGCTGCAGAGGACATGATTTCATTCCCTTTTCTGGCTGTGTAGTATTCCACGGTGTATATCTACCTCATTTCCTTTTCCAGTCAACCGTTGATGGGTACTCAGGTTGGTTCTATGACACTGCCATTGTGAACAGAAGCATGTGATTTCTCATGCAGGGTAGTTCTGTGTGGAATTAAGCATTTCATCTGAAACACAAGAATCATGTATGTGCACTCTACTTCCGTGTATACAAACAACACCTGAAAAACAGACCGGAGGTCGGGATCCATGGCTCACACCTGTAATCCCAACACTTTGGGAGGCTGAGGCAAGAGGATTGCTTGAGCCCAGGAGTTCAAGACCAGCCTCAGCAACAAAGCGAGACACCCGCCTCTACAGAAAATACAAAAATTAGCCAGGAGTGGCGGTGCACGCCTATAGTCCCAGCTACTTGGGAAGCTGAGGTGAGAAGATCAGTTGAGCCCAGGAATTCAAGGCTGCAGTGAGCTATGATCACACCACTACACTCCAGCCTGGAAGACAGAGAGAGAGCCTGTCTCAAAAACAAAACAAAACAAAACGAAAAGAACAGACCTGAAATGAACTTCAGGACACACCAGAGATGTGCAGAGAAAATCCGTAACACTTCCTTCTCTCCTTTCCCATCCCCTACTCATCCAGGAAGAAACCTATGGGAAAATGCCTTTGACCTGTGATCGTGGAAAGACAGAGTACCAAGGCTTAGGAACGCAGACAGACCTTGCAACAACTCAACTCCCACAGATCAGATTTAAAAGAATTAGAAGCCATTCTGCAGACTAACTCAGATTTCTCCAAACTGTGGGAAAGTACGTAAGGAGGCTCACTGATCCCCATTCCACACAGAGCCGAGAACACCCCATGTGTGGCTGTGTCTCTTTAGATAACACACACGCCGGAAAGCACCGCTCACACACTGACCCTGTCACGAACTCTGTTCTAGTAGATAGAAAACGCATGCATTGAAAAAACAGCCAGGCTCCTTGAAAGAACAACATCCACCACTTAAGAACATGTAAACACCCAGGAGTCCACCTAGTTATGCATCCTAAGGGAGCTTTTTCTGGGACTGCTTCCCTTTGAGAAGCGTAAACATGGTGGTAAACATGGTTGTATCATCTGCAGAAAAAAAAAAAATGACAGGAAGAAAACGAGCAGGCTAGATGCTTGCAGCAATTCACGGAACATCACAAAACTGGGGGGCCCCTGCCTAGGAGCTCCGAGCCCTCTGACCAGCCCACAAGCACGTGATAAGACACATCCCTAGGATTTTGGTAGAAACCATCAAAGCCCCCAAACTAAAGAAGTCAGGGTTCACACCAGAAGAAAACGCTCTCTCTGTGTTTATGCAAATCTAAAGATCCCCAGGGAAGAAACGTCACCTGACATGCAGTGGCTGGGGTTTCTGTTCTATGCCAGGGTCCTCAGAGACATCCTATTCTCTAGGGGAGCACTGTAGATGAGGCACAAAAGTTGTCTTTGGGCCATGAGCACCCAAGCACGTGGACACACGAGGACCTCCGAGGCAAACTGGCAAAATCCCCAGTGGCATCTCTGCCCTGGCTCCTGGGCTGAGTGAGGTGGGCTCATACCAGCTACCATAGCGTTCTTCATGCACAAATCAGGCCCCAGATCTTCAAAATGAAAACATTAAAAAGCAGTTATGGTCAGGAATTGATGCATGGATAAACAAAATGTGGGATATCTGTGAAATGGAATATTATTCAGCAGTAAATAAAAGAATAAGGTTCCAATTCAAGCTACTACACAGATGGTCCCTGAAAATATTGTACTAAGTAAAAGAAACCAAACACAAAGGCCACATACCACATGACTCAGTTTAAAGGAAATGCCCAGAACAGGCAAATCCTCAGAGACAGACAGTTGATTAGTGATTTCCAGGAGCTGGGAGACGGGGAGAAGGGGAGTGACTACTAACAGGTATGGAGTTATTTTGGGGGGTGAGGAAAATGTTCTGGAATTAGATAATTGTGATGGCTGCACGACTTTGTGAATACACTAAAATGAATTTAATGGATGTAATTTATAGCTCAGTAAACAAAAAATAATAATTCCTGTATTTTTCTGTATATAGCTTATATTTTAATCATGAGGTAAGCTTTAAAAAATAATACAAGCCCATACTTTACAGAGAAGCAATTCATGTTTATTTTTTCACATTTAAAAAAAAAGTTTGTTAGAAGAAATCAAGCTAGTACTAGAACTGGATAATCTCAAATTGTTTTCCGGAGCTCAGGGGAGAGAAAATCAATTCCCATTCCATCGTAATTGTATGAGATTTTTCCCCCTGAAGTAAAAGTCACTATTAGAATTCATCAATTGAAATCTGTTTACAGAAAGCATATATACTTAACAATGTTGAGGTTTTCTAATCCATTCAAAGGCTATGTTATCAAAATAACCAGAAGACAGACTATATACACACACTCATTGTGTGTGTGTGTGTATATATATATATGTATATGTGTGTGTGTGCGCGTGTGTGTGTGTGTGTTTTAGGAAGGAATAGCCACTTAAACAAGGAGTGACAATATTAACTAGTTTCTTCCCGTGACTTAAAATCATGCCTAAGAGCCCACTATAAACTATCCCCTCAGCTGAGGGCGGTGGCTCATGCCTGTAATCCCAAAACTTTGGGAGGCCGAGGTGGGTGGATCATCTGAGGTCAGGAGTTCGAGACCAGCCTTACCAAAATGGTGAAACCCTGTCTCTACTAAAAATAAAAAATTTGCTGGGCATGGTGGTGGGCGCCTGTAATCCCAGCTACTCAGGAGGCTGAGGTAGGAGAATCGCCTGAACCCAGGAGGTGGAGGCTACAGTGAGCTGAGATTTCGCCGCTTCACTCCAGTCTGGGCAACAGAGTGAGACTATGTCTCAAAAAACAAAAACAAAACAAAACAAAAAACAATAACAAGAAAACCTACCCTGTCGTTTGCCTCTCAAAACATCTCAAACTGTCCTCTAGTCTGATCATTATTCATTCCTCAGTCGCCTACGGGGGCCTCCTGCTACCATCTTCTGAAATTGCTCTGCCGAGAGCAATGGCAAGTCTTTGCCAAATCCAGCCGTGCACAAGCACTCCGGCTCCTACGAAACTCCTGCAGCATTTGGCATCCCCCATTCTTGCAGCAATCCCTACTTGGGCTTCTAGGAATTCCCGCTGTGGTTGTTGCCTTCCTGTCCCTCCACACAGGCTCCCCCATGTCCATTCCTTACCGGACACCCCCCACAGTTGCATTGGAGCCCCCTGCTCCGGCTGCACGTTCGCCCAAGGTCACAGCCTCCTTTTCTGAGGTAGGCTGCGGCCTGGACCCTCTCAGGGACCCGAGCCCATGTTTATAGCTGTTTACTAGACATCTCCCCCTGGAGGTCCTGCCTGCGTCTCCAGCTTTCTAAAACTGGAATGGGATTGTTCACCTTTCAGCAAACCTACCATGTATCTAAGGGCTCAAAACCCAAACATCACAGCCAGGACTGATTTTCTCCCTCCGGGATAACTGGCTCCTAAACCTTCCTGGTTTCCCTGCCAAACTGTCTAAGAGCCCAACCCCTCCTCAACATCCCCACAGCCATCCCTCTCCTCCAGCCTCATCTCCCAGCCTGGACCACTGCACCCTGCTGATTCCTGCTCAGGCCACCTCCCTGTCACCAATGCCTTACGCCTGGCTCCAAGCCCTGGAGAGGGCTCCCTGCCCAATGCCGTGGCCTCCTCCTGGCCCACACGAGGATGCCTAAATGCCTCAGCGACCAGACAAGGCCCTTCCAAGCCGGGCTCAAAGGGACATCTACTGCCTCCTCAAATAGCAACTTCCCCCAAGCTTGTGAGGAATGTGTATCTCCCCATTGGGACCCAGTGCCTGCGGAACCACAGGGTTTCCCACACGTTACGCAGCAGTCTATTAAGGTGACTCATTTCTTTAATAATTAATACATTTGAAAGGGAAACATTCAAGAATATAAATGAGTGCAGCATGAAGAACTATCCCACTCCACCCACCCAGCCATCCAGCTGCCCGTTTTCCTCCTTGGGGAGAATGGGGTGAATTCCCCAGATTTGGGAGAGTCCTTCCAAAAAGTTAACACGCAGTATTTATTACTTCTTTTTTTTTTTTTTTAGATGGAGTCACACTGTTGTGGGCCCAGGCTGGAGTGCAATGGCTCAATCTCGGCTCACTGCAACCTCTGCATCCCAAGTTCCAGCAATTCTCCTGCCTCAGTCTCCCAAGTTGCTGAGATTACAGATATTCGCCACCGCACCGGGCTAATTTTTTTGTATTTTTAGTAGAGACAAGGTTTCACCATGTTGGCCAGGCTGGTCTCGAACTCGTGACCTCAAGTGATCCAACCGCCTCGGCCTCCCAAAGTGCTGGGATTACAGGGATGAGCCACTGTGCCCGGCCACTAGATTATTTCTTTAGACTGAACTCTCTTCTTCCCCTGGTATGGCAGGGAGCACTCACTACCTCTTAAGAACCTTCAGTCTCCCTTTCCATAGCCTGGAGCAGTGTCACCGGCTGCCTAGCTGGGGGCATTTCCCAGACCTGTTCTGGGGTCATGCTATGAGCTCTTGCTAAGGGGACTTGAGCAGAAGTGACACATGTCCAGGCTGGGCCATCAAGCTTTTGTGCTGCCTCTACTTCTCTCCCTTTTTCTCCAGCTGATGCATAGAAATGAGGTAACATTGGAAGGACCCTGGGGTCCCAAATCCTGCTTGCAAGTGGGCTGTCTGCTGAGCCATTCTATGAGCAACATGTAACGCTGCTGTGTTTGAACCATTATGTACTTGGGGGTTTGTTATACGTGCAAGCATTGCCCCAACAAACACACACCTTGCCACCTCCTCACACTTAAAACACACTTAAGTCGGACATGCCCTCCTCTCGGAGGCTCCTCTTGACTCCTACAGGGAAGCTGAGACAATGCTCCCCGTGGTCCCACAGCACTTTGTTCATATCTTTAAATATCACACCCAGGGGTTTAAGTGCCATTCACCTGTTTCTATGTCTGTTTCCCACAATAGACTAAGATCTCAAGGAGTAGACACTATGGCTCATCCTCGAACCCAGCACATCTAGCGTTCGGTGCTCAATTCACATTTACTGGAAGAGCAAGTCACCAAGAAGTAGTGGACAGTGTTGTAATGGTGGCGCCAAGTGCACAGAACTCTGTAGGAAGTAAGGATTGGAAACTGAGGCATGATTCATAAATATTTTTGTCACATGACCAGTTAAATTTGCCTACTTCTTTTTTATAAGTTTTAATTTTGTTAATTAATAGACTTTTTTTTGAGACAGGGTCTTACTCTGTCACCCAGGCTGAAGTGCAGTGGTACAATCACAGCTGACCGCAGCCGCAACCTCCCACGTTCAAGCGATCCTCCCACCTAAGGCTGATGAGTAGCTGGGACTACAGGCGCACATTACCATGTCTGGCTAATTTTTGTAATTTACTTTGTAGAGATGGAGTTTTGCCATGTTGCCAAGGACTAGGCTGAAGTGATCTGTTCTCCTCAGTCCCTCAAGTGCTGGGATTACAGGCATGAGCCACCGCACCCGGCCGACTTGCTTTTTTTCTTTTTTTTTTTGAGACAGAGCCTTACTCTGTTGCCAGGATGGAGTGCAGTGGCTCGATCTCGGCTCACTACAACCTCCACCTCCCAGGTTCAAGCGATTCTCCTGCCTCAGCCTCCCAAGTAGCTGGGACTACTGGCACGTGCCACCATGCCCAACTAATGTTTGTATTTTAGTAGAGATGGGGTTTCACCATGTTGGCCAGCATGGTCTCAATCTCTTGACCTCATGTTCTGCCCACCTCGGCCTCCCAAAGTGCTGGGATTACAGGCATGAGCCACTGTGCTCAGCAGTTTGTTTGTTTTTTTTAGAGAAATTTTAGGTTCCCAGAAAAATGAGCAGTAAGTGTAGAGGAGTGGTTGCCAACCTTTTTGGCACCAGCAACCAGTTTCATGGAAGACAATTTTCCAATGGCCTGGGGGTAGAGGGATAGTTTCAGGATGATTCAAGCACATTACATTTATTGTGCACCTTATTTCTATTATGATTACATTGTGATATATAATGAAGTAATTATACAAATCACCATAATGTAGAATCAGGGGTGATGGGAGACAGTGACAGATCATCAGGCATTAGATTTTCATAAGGAGCACGCAACCTAGATCCCTCGAATGCACAGTCTAATGCTGCCGCTGATCTGACAGGTGGTGGAGCTCAGGCAGTAATGGGGAGCTACGGGGAGTGGCTGTAAATACAGATAAAGCTTCACTTGCTAGCTCACCCACTGCTCACCTCCTGCTCTGCAGCCTGGTTTCTATGTTGGGGAAACCCCTGGTGTAGAGAGTTCCCACATACTCCCTCACACCCCCTCTGGCTTTCCCCCTTTATTAACATCTTGCGCTGGTGTTTTACATTTGTTACAAGTGATGAGCTGATACTGATTTTTTATTTTTACTATTATTATTATTATTATTATTATTATTATTATTATTATTTTCCAAGAGGGAGTCTGGCTCTGTCGCCCAGGCTGGAGTGCAGTGGACCGATCTCAGCTCACTGCAACCTCTGCCTCCCGGATTCAATCGATTCTCCTCTCTCAGTCTCCCGAGTAGCTGGGATTACAGGCATGTACCACCATGCCCAGCTAATTTTTTTTATATTTTTGGTAGAGACAGGGCTTCACCATGTTGGCCAGGCTGGTCTCGAACTCCTGACCTCAGGTGATCCACATGCCTCAGCCACCCAAAGTGCTAGGATTACAGGCGTGAGCCACTGTGCCCAGCCCTGATACATTATCATTAACTAAAGTCCACAGTTGGCATTAGGGTTCACTCTGTGTTGTACAGGCTATGGTCTGGACAAGTGTACGATGATATGTAGCCACCATAATGGTACCACACAGAGTAGTTCCACTGCCCTCAAAATCCTCCATGCTTGATATAGTTTGGACATTTGTCCCCTCAAATCTCATGTTGAAATACAATCCCCAGTGTTGGAGGTGGGGCCTGGTGGGAAGTCTTTGGGTCTGAGGGTGTGGATCCCTCATGGCTTGGTGCTGCCCTCATGCTAATGAGTGAGTTCATGGAAAACTAGTCATTTAAAAGTATGTGGCGCCTCCCCCACCACGCTGTCGCTTGCTCCTACTCTTGTCATGTGAGGGGCAAGCTCCTGCCCCTCCCTCTGCCATGAGTCACAGCTCCCTGAGGCCTCACCAGAAGCAGATGCTGGCACCACGCTTCTAGTACTGTGTGCGGATCTGTGAGCCAGTTAAACCTCTTTTCTCTGTAAATTACCCAGTCTCAGGTATTTCTTTATAGCAACACCAGAACAGCCTAACACAATGCTCCACCCATTCATCTCTCCCTCCACCAACCCCCAACAAGCACTGCTCTTTCTACAGTCTTCATGGTGTTGCTTTTTGCAAGATGCCCTTCAGTAGGTGAATGGATAAACAAACTATCATCCATCCATCCATCCAAGAAGTACTAGTCCACAATAAAAAGACTGAGCTATCAAGCAATGAAAAGACATAGGGGAACCTTAAACGCATAGTGCTGAGTGAAAGAAGCCAACCTGAAAAGCCTGCATACTGCACGATTTCAAATGTATGACATCTTGCAAGTACTAGAGATCTAGGACTAGAAGCGGATGTTGTTTCCTAGTTAATTTTTTTCAGGTGGTGGGGAGTGCTGGGAGGAACTTCTAGCATTAAAAATAGGAGCAAATTGATCTTGAGCAGTAGTTGGAGGCACTTAAAAAGCAAAATGTATATTCAAAACACAGCACTAATGGAACCCAAGTGCTCTAACGATAGTATAAGAAAAGAGGGAAATGTGCTGAGACTTACACACAGAGTACATATTTCAGGGTGTGTACCTCAGTCCATTTCTTCATTTTTAAGGGATGTACCATGTCATTACCTCTTTGAAAACCACTAGTAGCTAGAAAACAAAATGAATCTCCACTGTCATCACTGAAATGCACATGATCTATCAGGAAAACTTGCGGGAAACATCTTTAATGACATAAATCAAGCCATCTTTATGTATTTATTTATCTGAGACCAAGTTTTGCTCTTGTTGCCCAGGCTGGAGTGCAATGGTGCAATCTCGGCTCACTACAACCTCCGCTTCCCAGGTTCACGCCATTGGCTCAGCCTCCCAAGTAGCAGGGACTACAGGCACCCACCACCACGCCTGGCTAATTTTTGTATTTTTAGTAGAGACGGGGTTTTACCACGTCGGCCAGGCTCGTCTTGAACTCCTGACCTCAAGTGATCCTCCCACTGTGGCTTCCCAAAATGCTGGGATTATAGGCATGAGCTGCGGCGCCTGGCCAAGCCATCTTTATTGAATGGCTTAAGTGAACTTGTTTCCAAAAAGAAGTTTGGCTGAGTATTTTATCACTATGTTTCAAAGGAACCTTGTAAATATTTTAACGTGTTTTACAAGCCACTTTCTATTAAGTGTAACAGCAGTTAGACTTAAATATGTGCCTCTGACTAAGACATCCTGCTCAGAAATCCCTGCAGAGATCATGAGCAGTCCTCAGAGGAGAAAAAAAAGGAATCACCAATTAACTTCCTCCTATATTGGAAGGTGACTGGAATGCCAACTCACCTGTGTTGATGATGCGATTACAGAGAACCTAAGGCTGAAACAACACTGCCGTGTGTTAGAATGATCTGCCATGGAAGAAACGACACAAGAATGGGAAGAATGGACTTTGGGCCCAGCAGATAAGTGAAGACGTGGAATCATCACCTTCAGTCAACACGTATTTATGACAGATAATAAAAAGCATTTTATGCAGTGAGAACAGGATTCCTGGACCCTCCGCTGGGCCCAGGAAAAGATTTCTTCCCCTGATCTTGTCACAGCAGGTCCACGATCCCCTTCCCAGCTCCATTTCCCACACCAAGCCCTGCAGGACAACTCGCCTTTCTAGGACACCGTGTGCCAACAATTTCACATTGTTGATGGCCCTCCCCATCTGCCACCTGGAGAAATCTTCAAACCTGGCTCAACCCTGACCCTCTGAAATCCTCATCCTCACATCCCTCTTTAAACTTTGCCTATGCTGTTAATGGACACAACTCACCTTGTTAGGATTATTTGTGCATACCTCACTGCTGTTCACTAGCTTGTAGATTCCTTAAAGGGAAACATTTAAACTCCTTCATCTCTAAATCCCAAGTGCTTACTAGTCCTTAGTAGACCTTAAGTTATATTGTTACAAGGAACGATCTATGCCAAACATCTGATCTCCAACTAATAAAATTGACCAAGAACTTGTAAAAAGATGCTCAATTTAATAGTAGTCAGTAATATGCAAATTATAAGAATTAAACACACATTTGACATCCTTTAGATTGCACAACCTAAAAAGACTGATAATATTCATTGCTGCTTTGTCTAAGTAGAAATGGGTGCTCTCGTAGACTTATAAATACAGACTGGTACAGCTTTTAGAAAAAAAAAATCACATGAACGTGTACTACAAAATTCAAAACCCGATTCCACCCTTAGGATTCTATCATACAAAAATATTCGAAAATGTACACAAAAAATGCACATGGCCAAGGATCACTCGCAAGCTTTATAAAAGCCAGACATCCTAAACATTTATTAATGCAGATTCACTTCATTACCTTGGTACACACCTACTATGAAATGTATTATACTGCTTTAAGATAGGGTAGACATCTACAAATAAGGAAAGCTATCAAAGGTACATTAAGAGAAAAAGAAAGTTGCTACTAATGTATAATCTGATCTATTAAAAAAAAAAAAAGAAGAAGAAGGAAGGCTATGTGTGGGTAAAAAGGTCTAGAAGGAGCTCTGAAAGTGAAGCTTAAGTGACACCAGTGCCCATCTGTCCAAGAGTCAGAGTGCGGAAGTTGACGCCTTCCGTCACGACGCTGTGGTGGGGGTGCAGCAGTGAAAGAAGACGCGTGAAAGTTGTCAGAACCAAAATGGAGTCACTAATGTTAAGATAACCCTGACACACAGAGCCAGGGAGGGCCACGAAGAGAGGGTTGTCATTCATGTATGCCTGATAACAAGAACTATTACCAACAGCTGCAAAAACCACAACCATGCACAAAGGCTATCAAAACCCGACACAAAAAAATACTTTTGTAAGGACATTTGCCCCAGCAACAACCTGTGCACCCTCAGACTGGCAGCACTCTTGTCACTGATCTCTGTAGCCAAGGATAACGATTTTGAACAATTATGTAATCCTCCTCATTTTTTCCTTTAAAAACGTTGCCTTCCCTTTACCTCTCTGAATACACACACAGTTTTCACTGTGGCATGTACATTCCCATTGCAATGCCTATTTCCAAATAAACATCCTTCCTTGTAGAGAGCCTCTCTGTGTGTGTTATATAGGTTGACTCGTGTGAAGATCAAGTTCATTGTTTTCTTAAAAGCATGAATAGTAATGGGAATTTCCTATGACAATATATGCAAGCATCTTTTGGTAACTTTTTAATAAGGCTGTACTAAACGCAAAACAGGGAAGGCAAGGATGTTTATTGACAGAAGACTACAGTGATAATGGGGATCTTAACTCATTGGTCTAATGGGGACCTTTTAGAAATCTCTAAATAGAACTAGTGGAGCCTTCCAAGTGTGTGCTCTCAAACCTCACCTGTAGCCCGACATGAAGCCTTACAAACAGGTCAATGCTTTAAAAATAAACACTTAAGTAGTCTATTAAGCCAATGCTTGTGCCAAAATATATTACTGAGATCAATAATACTTGCTTTCAAAAACACCTCTGTATGTATTTACTAAGTCCTTAAGAAATTATTTATATTATTATTCTTGATTCATAACTGGTTTTGACTGTTTAAATAATACTATAGGAACAAGTCAGAAAAAAAAAAAAGAGGGGGAAATGGTATTGCTTTGTCTTTTCTGAAAACCAGAACTCAGGTTTTGAGCCCTATACCTCTTTTCATCACTTTCAGGAGCTGTTTCTCATCACCATTTCATAACCGGTGGGACTGAGGTAGGGAGGATGTAATGAGCAGATCTGTTCTAGGTACTGCATGATATGCAAAAATGCTGATGAATTTAAGAGAAGCAGGAAAAAAAAAAAAGGAAAGAAATTGAAATATCCTCAAAGGGAACTTTCATCAGATGTTGCCTTTATCAGTCCTGCCAAGCCGCGGAATTTGGCATCAAATACATAGACACGGTTGCTTCATCTGCAGCAATTTCCATGGTACCACGGAGAGCCACTGCAGGCTATAGAGACCAAACTCCACGTTTGTTTTCTTTTCTCTAGTGTCTACTTCCAGTCCTGTGCAAGTAAAAACTAATAGTTGCTCGTGTAATTTTCAAGTTTCCATATAGTTTACTTCTCTTTTAAAAGAAGAGTGCCAGGCACGGTGACTCATCCCTGTAATCCCAGTCCTTGGGAGGCTGAGGTAGGAGAATCATTTGAGCTCAAGACCAGCCTAGGCAACACAACGAGATTCTGTCTCTACGAAAATTTTTTAAAAATACCCAGGTGCGGTGGCACAGGCCTGTAGTCCTAGCTACTCGGGGGGCTGAGGTGGGAGGATGATTTGAGTCCAGAAGTTCGAGGCTACAGTGAGCTATGATCACGCCACTGCACTTGAGCCTGGGCAACAGACAGAGACCCTGACTCTAAAAAAAATTTAAAAGAGGAGA
This sequence comes from Theropithecus gelada, assembly GCF_003255815.1. NCBI lineage: Eukaryota > Metazoa > Chordata > Mammalia > Primates > Cercopithecidae > Theropithecus > Theropithecus gelada. The sequence continues at coordinate 57,461,546 of NC_037685.1, read as the reverse complement.
GACTACAAGTTTTAGAGAAACATGTTTAAAAATGTGAAAAGGACATTTTCTGTGTCTCACACATAGTAAAGAATGGGGCTCTGGAAGGACCTAGAAAACAAAACGTACTCCTAAGTAAGCATCTGGTTATCCACTGCAATGCTAGAACCACTACGGGAATACTCTATGCAAAATGATTTGAATCTGTGCTTTCTACGTCAAAGTGATTAGTAATATTTCTAAAGAATGTGAGCTCTCCGTTGATCCAGAGTTATATCACACTGGACACAACAGACAAAATCCTAAATACTTCATGTGCAGTCTTAGAACCTCAGTCAAAGCTCTAGAAATAAAGGGAAGGCATGGTTGAAATAAAATAACCTCAGGAAGACATCCCATGGAAGTAATTTTTTTAAAGTAGGTGGAGGTTTGTACAGAGCTGTTTATAGCCACACCAGTTAAACCTTAAGTTTGTCTTTTAATGCTTGAGCTTACTAAGAACAGAACAGAGACTTCAAATGAAACTGAACTTCTTGTGTTCAAGTTGCCTGCTTGGATATCCATTCTTACCATCAATATTCCAGAAATATTTATAGGTAACTCTCTGTGACCATGTGAATGAGAGCATTCAACTTTTTTCTTTTTTAAGTTCTGGGATACATGTGCAGGATATGCAGGCTTGTCACATAGGTAAACATGTGCATGGTGGTTTGCTGCACAGATCAACCCATCACCTAGGTATTTGGGCCTGCATGCATTATCTATTGAGAGCATTGAATTTTATAAATCAAATATGAAGCTCATTTCAATTATCACCAAAGATTTTATTTTATAGTCACCAAATTGCATCTAAAAGCCTATCTATTGTTCAATGTAATAAGCTCAAGGATGTGACATTTCCCAGAGAACAATTTTTAAAATGCTAACCAGGGAGGCACAGCCTCTTCCAAAGCCTTGTGTCTGCTCTAGCCAAAACCACTCCTGGCCACCTGGTCCCACTTCATCCTTGTCTTTGATGGCCACAGAGCCCTGCTGTGCCACCTTCCTGTCTGTATTAACCTCCTTCTGGCCAATTCATTGTAAAATGGCTCTTTTCAAATGGTTTTAAAAAAAAAATGAAGAATTTGTAAATTACAGAAAGAAATAAGTCTGAAAGGACAAGGAGGACTCCCTTTGGGCCCTCTCCCTGTCTTTCAAAATGAAATCAAAATCTGAGATGCTCCCAATCTTAAGTCTGGATACTGAGTCCGTGACTGCATTTTCCACAGAAACCCTTCAGCTCTGGGAAGATAATGTACCCATGTACATTTTTCCGTGAAGTATGTATTGTATTCCTTTCTAGAACTATTTGTCCACCTGCCTCAATTCTCTGTTCCTTTCAATTGTCAGTAGAATCAGGGTCACAACTGCCTGCACGTGCATTGTCAGAAAACATAAAGTAAGGGCCAGGGTTCTTTGCAGAGCACTCTTTCCTGACCACCTAGAGCAATGATCATCTATTCACATTGCACCACTTAATAGCCCTCGATTATATTTCACTCTCGCACTTGCTGTTTCCTAATCATTAATCTTGTATTTGCGATTTGCTATAAAGTCCCTAAAGCAAGATATTATATCAATTCTTTAGAGGCCTGCACAGAATCAACACTTGTAGTAAAACATTACAGTTGATAAGAACAAGCAAAAGCCTGACTGTTGGTTCTCAGGGGCTCTTCTCTGTTTGCATCATGGTACTTCCTGTGTTCCTGGAAACTCCACCTGCCCAGTGAACGAGTGCATTGGGCATTCGTTAAAATAGCCTAAAAATGGCATAAAAAATGCAAAACAGCATAAAAATGTATCTCCTTGTCTCAGGGTCTTCACTCCTGAAAGTCCCCAGGTCACAGAAAACTTACATTAAATGTGTATGCTTTTCTCTTATTAATCTGTCTTTTGTTACAGATAGGGGCCTTAACCATGAGCCTAGTGATGGGGGAGGAAAAGAAAGTAGATTCTACTTCCCTACAATAACAACATCAGTATTTCTCCATGTTTTAGAGGAGGATATTTGGAGTCAAGCGATTGGACCAAAGCCCCAAGGGTGCAAGTCACTGACCAAGACAAGAACTAAAGTCTCCAGGGCCAAGTGCCTGGAGTCACTGCACTCAATGATCACAATGGGAACCTAAAACTTCAGAGCAGTCAAATATCTCAGCAAGGGTATGAGGAGCTTTTCCTAAACACATGCGTGCACACACATGCACGCAGACATACACACACACATGCACACATGGCCCTGGTTCTAAGATGATTCTGATACATCCTTCTTCCCCCTCCCTTCTCTTCCTTTTTTTCCCCCTCTTCCAGCCCACTACCTTAAGGATCCCTTCATTAAAGAATGTGGTTCTGTTTCTGACAGAAAGACCCAGATGAGAAGTCTCAGAGCAACCCAACTTAGGATGAATTCTCTCTTAAACTGACTGTTAAACACAAGTACATATAGTCAAGGCAAGGAAAATTGGTGCTTCAATAGAAAATGATGAACTGTTAAACTCAGACCCTTCTGAGATATTTGATTCTAGCATTTCATTGTCTGAGCTCTGCGAATTGTGGATCTTGGAAGGCGATACAAAATCGTCCTTGTCTGTAGACATGGAAATGCTGTCGGGTGGCAGCTCAGCTCATTGCGCCCACCATACTGTGGAAGATGCCAGCTCAGCCTCTATTTGCAAATTCATTTCAATCTTCTTGATCTACAAATGCATCTGCTCTTTGGATTCTGCCTGGAATCGATTGTAACATCTTCCCACTTCTCTCTTTAACACTATGTCTATGAGAGTTATGATTTAACTTTTTGGAAAAGAAAAATATTCTTTAACATGATACGGTACTAGATCTAGAGGAGGCAGAGTAGCCTTGTCCCCAAGGAGACTACAGTTTCTCAGTGAAGGTCTGGCACTGCAAGGCTTAAAACCCTATTTGTTACCTTCTATAGGGTACTGCCATTTATCAATGGACTTTAAAAGACTGCAAGAAAACATCAGCTGATGCTGCTTTAACATAGAGCCTTTTCTTGTTCCATGCAAATATTAGGGGTATTATTACATGACAGTGGGGATCTTTTGATACAGGTTCCTGTTATTCCACGTCTGAGGGTATTTATTCATTGGGAGCTATGTCCTGGGCAGGGAGACCATGGTTCCCTAATTGCTAATGGGAGAATTAATGGGCTTCCTGAAGCAAGCCACTGAAGGAAAAGGCGGGTTGAGAGAGTCTGTTAATAAGGGAAAATGAGAGTTTATGGGACATATGGGTATGAGAAGTGTAAGAGGTAAAATCTGAAGCCTACGGCGTTAACAAGGAGACCTGGGAGCACAGTACACAGAGCACCAGTTAATTTTACTTTCAGACACTTGGGTGCCAATCAACTGACTCCACAGTAAAACTGGCTGCATATTGTGTCCATTGTATATCTGTTTATGCTTAAAAGTTTTAGTACTGACTTGAGATTTGCTGTGCATAAGTTAAGTCAATGGACATTTGGTGAACATCCCTGCTGAGGCAGGTACTGTGTAAGCACAGAGGTGCAGCCAGCAGCCTCCTGATCAGAATCATGCTATTGCTTATGAGAAATGCAGATTCCTGGGCTCCAACCCAAATATAGTGAGTCAGAAATCTCTACTGTAAACAAACTTCCAGTCCTACGCAACGAAGTTTCAGAATCACTGAGCTAGAATAATTATCCTAACGAGTCTAAATTGAACAATTGGGCTATAGAATCATCAGATTTGGAGTGTTAAAGAGGCTTTAATCCCATCTGTACCATGAAATTAGTAATATCAGACTTTCACCTGCCTCACAGGACTATTGGGATAAACAAACAGGATAATACATGCGAAAGTGTTTTGTAAGCTAATGAAGTAAAAACTTATCCAGCTGCCTTAAATTCTTTCTGAAACAAATTAGAATATGAGTCCATGAATCAATGAATCAATCAAGGAAAACTTATCCAACATCTGAGATGACAGTCCATAAATATCAGCTCATAAACGAATAGAGTTACAGATTGTCAATACAACTATCTCATCTATGGATGAAGAAGACGGAAGCCAAAATGGTAAAGAAACTGGCCAGTGTCTAGCCCAGACCAAAAAGGCAGGACTTAGAACCCAGGCATTTGGGGAAAGGGGAGAAATGTAAGTCAAATAAGTGCAAATGTTCCTGGGTAGTTAGGACCGAGCTTTGTAGAAGGTGGGGACTCAGTTACACCAACAGGCTGAAGATGAATGAAACACCTGGCTCAGCCTAAACTGGGGGAAACTAAACCACACCTGTCTCCATAAATGGCCAAGAATTAATGGGAAACTGGGGACAAAAGAAGGTCTCAGGATGCAAAGACGACAAGCAAGTGAAAAGAAAATACCTCAATACTTCATAATTACAGTTCTGATAAATGGCTTTACTTGATCTGGAATCCAGTGTTCTAAACCACCCCCTGTGGTAGCCCAAGTTGTCAACCCCATGGCAATTCCAAGCAGCAAAAGTGCTCAAGACAGTATACCACTCATCAAGAAACACAAGTCACAAGCACAAAATACGGTTTGGCTTATGGCTCCATTCAGATATCTTTACTTTGTATATGCCTCAGTATTTTCAACCCGAAAAGAAGTTGCTTTGTGCATCTCCCACGAATAAAAGAAAGTCAAAAAGCTGAACAATACCATTCAGAGGCCAATCATAAATATTAATAAAGTTAATCCTTCTGGAAGAAGTATTGACAATTTATGCTTCTCCTTGGCAATTTGTAAGGCATGTGATACAACAAACTACAGCTAATGTTTCTTGAGGGCTTTGGAATCTGTCCATTTCGAGAGGACTGGGTGGGAGGGTAATACGGGTTCTTGAATTTCCGTAAAGGAGATAAACACGCAGACATTAATGCCGTCCAGAATCGATGCACGCTGTCTGCGCTTGCTCTGAAAACACATCATCCAGGGCTCTCATCTTCTACCCCTGGTGCCAGGACTAATCCTGGAGTCTTCCAAGAGACTTTCAAGTGAAATCTATTGATAACATTTTATTTTAAATGGGGGTAGGGGTGGGAGCGGGGGAAGAGCAGCACAAACAAGTCCAATGGCAACGATAGGACAAGCCCTAGTGTCTTACCATCTGCAGGCTGCCAGTGCCCTTTCAGTCGTATGGGTTTTAACAGGAATTTTAATCACTGAAATACAGTTCTCAGATAATCCCAGTAATTCATTCCACAGATGTTTATTTTCTATAGTGGAAACAGTGAACCAAACCCAATGCCTGTCTCATGGAGGCTGCAATCTAGGGGGTAGTTGGGGGTGGACACGTGATCAATGAATGAACGTATAAAGTATTCAGTAAAGAAAAAGAGGCCAGGTGTAGTGGCTCATGCCTACTATCCCAACACTTTGGGAGTCCAAGGCAGGAGGATTGCTTGAGGCTGGAAGTTTGAGACCAGCCTAGGCAACATAGTGAAACCCCATCTCTACAAAAAATTTTAAAAATAGCCAGAGTGGCGGCGAACGCCTGTGGTCTCAACTACTTGAGAGGCTGAAGCAGGAGGATCCCTTGAGCCCAGGAGTTTGAGACTGCAGTGAGCTACAACTGGGCCTCTACACTCCAGCCTGGGTGGCAGAGCAAGATCCTGTCTCAAAAAAAAAAAAAAAAAAGATAGGGGGATAGAGAGGGACCAAGTGACTAAGAAGATCACCTTTAGATGTGGAGGCCAAGGGGGCATTTCTGAAGAGATGACATTTGATCAGATAATTGATTGAGATGAGGAAAGAAACCCAGTGAGAGAGAGAAGAGCCGAGGCCGAGACAGGGGATGTGCTCACTGCTTTTGAAGAACAGCAGGAAGCCAGCGTACGCGCGTGCAAGTCAAGAGGAAGAGACTCAGGATGTCAGTTTGGACCCAAGAGCTGGACCACAAAGAGCATTTACCCTGTTGAGCTCTGGTTTATGTCTACACAGAACTAAAAAAGCCACTTTGCGATTCAAGTGGGAGTGTCATTTGATCTGATGAAATCTTCAAAGGCTCAATCTGCTGTAGACTAGAGAATAAACAGTTGAGGAAGGGAGCAGGGTAGAGGATCGGTGCAGACCCCTGTTGAGTAATGACACTGGATTGGCCCAGGGCCTTAGCTGTGCAGGTGGCGGGAAGTGGTTCTATTGGGGACCTATTTCAAAGGCAGAGGCAGCAGGATTTGCTGAAGGACTAGGGGTGGGGTGTGAGAGAAGGGGCAGTCAAGCATTGCCTCAAGATTTGGGGCCACATACTGGATGCAGGGAGAGCACATGGGGAGGAGGATATGCTAAATGAAATATACCCACATATATGCCTATGAATATATGTTCATAGGCAAATGAGACAGTGAATAACATTCTGTGCTATTGGATCTGTAGTGGTGAAAATGTTGTTCTAATGCAAAAGCTTAGAAACTCTCACAGCCGTCACAGTCTCAGTTGGCTTTCAGCATCAGTTTTCTCCGAAACCATCTCTCTATACCATCTCCCTGAGCAAAAGCACCATGCTCTTTTGCTTCTTCTCTGGCAAATGGGCAATGTGTGTGCTCCCCTGGTAAAGTATTTACCTAGCACCTGCTCTGCATGACCCTGTGCCACAAGCATGGGACAGGAACTAATGAAGAGATGAATGATAGCTGGGTTATGGGGAGAGCACAAAAGAAGGGAAAATAAGCATACAGCAACCAAGGGCAATTCTCTTAGAACGAAGTGTACATCAGGTAACTAACCACAACTTGGGCAATGAAATTCAGCATCACGTGTGCTTCTGAGACTTTGCAGCCTGGAATTAATACCATGAGTGGGGTTAATAATACGTAAGAAGCCTCAGTTGAATAGATGAAGGCACTCAATTTGTGGGAAAGCGACATAAACATAAGATGCATCCAGGGACTGGTTAGTATGACATTCCAGACTAGGTCCTGTAGTTGAGAACAGCCAGCTTAATCTCCTAAAATTTATTACATTTACTTATATAGTTTATTATGATGGGTACTTCTGTTTAAGAAACACAGCCCAACTGGGCAAGGTGGCTTATACCTGTAATCCCAGCACTTTGGGAGGCCAAGGTGGGTGGATCACCTGAGGTCAGGAGTTCAAGACCAACCTGGCCAACACAGTGAAACCCCATCTCTACTAAAAATACAAAAAATTAGCCGGGCGTGGTGGCACATGCTTGTAATCCCAGCTGCTCAGGAGGCTGGGGCAGGAAAATCACTTGCACCCGGGAGGCAGAGGTTGCAGTGAGCCAAGATTGCATCACTGCACTCCAGCTTGGGCGACAGAGCGAGACTCCAACTCAAAAAAAAAAAAAAAAAAAAAAAACACAGCCCTTGTGATAAGATAGTCACAGAGTCAAATGTCAGGATGCAATCACGGTTCTAGTTATTGACAAGTCATCTGGTCTCTGTGGATCCCAGTTTCCTAATTTGGGAGTGAAAGTCAGGCTTAGTGATCACCAAGGTTCCTCCATGGTTCTACTCTCTGATCATCATCACTCCACATGGCAGATACTGACCACGCCTCACGCTCACTCCAATGCCCTCATGAAGGCAAGAAAAGAGCCACCAACTATGAAAGATTTTCAGTCAATCCATGGAAAAATGATAAACCTCATTAGTCATCAAAGAAATAAAAGAAGAAATAAAAATTAAAACAGGGGATTGTTGAAGAATAAAAATAGAGCAGCCTTTAAGGGAATAAAGAGCCCTTGTGAAATGATGACAAGGTCTTTGGCCAGCGATGGAAGAGAGACTCCAGGGAAGAAGACCTTTGCCCCACACCTGCTTGGCCTCTAAATCGCTGGCAACTTACCCTTCTGGCCTCTAGATTCCCACTAAGAAGGAAAAAACAGAATGGCTTGAACTCCACACTACATGTAAGGATAAGTCAGAATCAGTAACAGCAACTAGGCTCACTTAGATTTTAACTTAGATTATCACATTATCAATTAAGGTTGTAAGTCCTTGGAAAAATAACACTTTGGGAGGCCGAGGCGGGCAGATGACCTGAGGTCAGGAGTTCAAGACCAGACTGGCCAACATGGCAAAACCCATCTCTACTAAAAATACAAAAATTAACCAGGTGTGGTGGCAGGCACCTGTAATCCCAGCTACCTGGGAGGCTGAGGCAGGAGAATCGCTTGAACCTGGGAGGTGGAGGTTGCAGTGAGTCAAGACCATGCCAATGCACTCCAGCCAAGGCGACAAGAGTGAATCTCCATCTCAAAAAAAAAAAAAAAAAAAAAAAAGGAAATAAAAAGAAGTCTGACTACAAGTATAAAAGATATTGTCACCAAAACTACTAGAAGAATTACTTCTATTGCAGTATTGCACCAAAAAATCAAACACAAAGCTAGATTTTTGTTTTGGTTTACTGAATTTACAAATTGATCCCTTTGGAGCCAGGCACAGTGGCTCACACTGGTAATTTCAGCACTTTGGGAGACTGAGGTGGGTGCATCACTTGAGGTAAGGAGTTGAAGACCAGCCTGGCCAACATGGTGAAACCCCATCTCCACTAAAAATACAAAAATTATCCAGGTGTGGTGGCGCACACCTGTAGTTCCAGCTACTCAGGAGGTTGAGGCAGAATTGCTTGAACCTGGGAGGCAGAGGTTGCAGTGAGCCAAGATCATGCCACTACACTCCAACCTGGGCAACAGGGCAAGACTCCATCTCAAAAAAAGAAGGAAGGAAGGAAGGAAGGAAGGAAGGAAGGAAGGAAGGGAGGGAGGGAGGGAGGGAAGAAAGGAGAAAGAAGGAAGGAAGGAAGGAAGGAAGGAAGGAAGGAACGAATGAAAGAGAAGGAAGGAAGGAAGGAAGGAAGGAACGAATGAAAGAGAAGGAAGGAAGGAAGGAAGGAAGGAAGGAAGGAAGGGAGGAAGGGAGGGAGGGAGGGAGGGAGGAAAGGAGAAAGAAAGAAAGAAGGAAGGAAGGAAGGGAGGGAGGGAAAGAGGAAAGGAGAAAGAAAGAAGGAAGGAAGGAAGGAATGAAGGAAGGAGGGAAGGAAGGAAGGGAGGGAGGGAGGGAGGAAGGAAGGAAGGGGGGGAGGAAGGAAGGAAGGAAGGAGGGAGGGAGGGAGGGAAGGAGGGAAGAAGGAAGGGAGGGAAGAAGGAAGGAAGGGAGGGAGGGAGGGAGGGAGGAAGGAAGGAAAGAAGGAAGGAAGGAAGGAAGGAAGGAACTGATTCATTTGGCATTAGTGGGGTATGCTCACGTAGGTCCTACCTGGACGCTGTGGGGTCAGAGAGGGAACAGGCTGGTGGGTGACCAGTTGGCTTTGCTGCTCTGTGATGAATCTATGATTCCCCCATTTCCTAGGCCCCTACCTCCTTCTTACCATTATAACTAGATGCACTAGGCCTAAGGGGGGATGTTCTCTACCTTTTACTCCCAAAAGACTCTTTCAAGAAGTCTGAAGGCCCTTCTTATAAGTCCTTCGGCAGCCACCTGGCCAGTGGTTCTGTGGATAGTAGGTGTTTTGAGCTCTGCTTTCCTTAACTGGATTATTTTAGCATCTAATATAGTTTGAGCACAGCCGGTGGCTATAGAAGACAGATGATCTCCAAACAATCAGACACATGCTCTCCATCAGAAACAAAGTTATTTCTTGGAAGATAAATCCCTGTAGCCTCCAGTCCCCAAATATGGTGGCTTAAGCTATAGACCTTATAGAATAAGCAATTCATCACTGTTGAATACTGCTTTATGGCATCGTAGGTGTCCTGCAGGAATCATTAGATAAACTGCTGCCCATCATTAAATAACTCCCTGGTACTTCTGCCCCTGAAGCACCCCTATATAGAGTTGTTCATTTACATGATCCAAGCAGCTCAACCCAGGCTATATCTATTCCCCTCCCTGAGGATGCCTGCCGGTATCTGAGAGGGGCACCCACCACCCTCTGCCAAAGGAACTTTCTGACAAGGTAGTCTGTATTTTCATCCAGACTATTGCCAACATTCCCTACAAATCTTTACAGCTAAAAAGAATCTATACTGGTCTGATGCAGGAAGAGACAGAATTGCAGGCAGACAAAAACTGCATTTTTATTTAGATAGTTTTAGGAGGAGAAGAGTTTGGGCAGGAAGATTTAAAGTTCTTTTTATTAATTTGTTTTCAATACTGCAAAAGAAAAGGTAAAAGTCACCCAGAATCCCACCACTTAGAGAAATGTAGATATCAGAAATGAGATGAAATGATATTAACTCTCCGATCACATTGCACTCACAGTTATGTGTGCCGCCTTCCAGTATCGGCCACTTTTTAATGCATGTATGTATATATAAATATGTATATGTATGTACATATATATACACACAAATAAACATGCACTTTTTAACATAAAATGGAATTATGCAGTAGTTTTTTAAGACAATACATTCTAAGCATCTTCCCAGAGCAGTGAACTACAGAGCTATGCCACCTCATTATATGGCTACACTTAATTTGTTAAACCAGTCTTCTCAGTCTCCTAACAACAGTATAAAACATTTTTGCTGACAAGATAGACAACCCTCTGAGATTGACAGTGACTATTATTCCTGCTTTATGTATCGAAAATTAAGGCTCTGAGAAAGCTAAGTGATTTGTGAAAACTCATGTAATCTGATAAGCAGGCAGCCATGAAGCAAATATTAGATTCTCCCTCTTCATCCAAGTCTCCTCTCTTAGTACTAGCCACCTCTCAGGAACCAGCCACCATGTAGAAACACACTTGATATTCTCCTTCTGACTGAGAAGGACAAAGCATGAGCTGCAGCAGGGGAAAAACCTTTAGTCTTTGCAAAAGAGATCATCCTCCTTAAAACTTACGAATAGCACGGTATATCCCTAGTATAGAGCTAGTTTTAAAAGAAGGTTGTAAGAATTTTATAAGTTTGACAACATTATAAATAAGCCATCATCTTTTGCTAATATTGTCATAATGAATTGCTTCCAGGAGAAAGGAAAAGAAAAGGATCTACCTGAGAGATTAAGAGCCCAGAACTCCTGGAGTACAGTCAGTAGGAGAACAGAAATGTTAAAAACAGAGCAGAAAAACTGGATGAACACAACAGGATTGGTTATATGAAGGTCTGGATAGCAAGAACAAAGGAAAATGGTTAAAGGAGTGGTCGTGAAAACTTGGAAGCAGGTTGCAGGCCTAGAAGGGAGTAGAACCAGTTCAGAGAAACTCCCAAAGTGAAATTCCAGGGATGATGTTAGCTCAGTCAACAGCCAACAGAAAAATTCCCAAGTGACAGCTATGGTTACTGTAGACTGAGCACCTATCTCACATTAGACACTGAACATACAAGTGACTCGATCTTCAGACCACCCCATTTATGGATGAGGAAGCTTTCTGTGCACTTTCTTCCAGCCCTTACAGCAAGGCTTAGAAGAATATTCGACCCTTACTCAGGGTCTTGCTCACAGGAGTACTGAAAAACTGTGTTGATTTAATGAGATCTGCTGTACAAGGTACTAATCCTTTTATTTTGTTTAGAACAAATTGACATGCACCATGCACAGTGTTGTGCATTGATATTACAAATAAGAATAAGAGATGGTCATTGAGTTCAAATAACTTAAAATTCAGTGGGAGGAGCAGGTATGTAATGACAGCAGAAGAAAGCGAATTAACTTCTATGTAGGAATAGATGCCACTGGGGCTTTGAGGAAATGTTAAATTCATTCTGACAGAACAAAAGATGAAAAGCTTCCCAGAACAAATAACGTTTGACCAAGGTCTTGAAGACAAACATGAATTCAATAATCAGAAACTGGAGGGAGAACATTTTACCATAAGGGGAAAAAAAAAACCCACTAAGGACTGTCTACATAAATTCATTTACACTTGTAAGTGCCGTGGCTGATGGGAGAAGCTAATGGGGTCTATGTGGTAAACCAAACCACTACAGCAAGAGCTGTGCAGAAGGCTGAGCACACGTTGTATGTCATGTATTCAGATAGTCATTGTCCTAATGGGTTCAGCCTCTTTGGCTAATTAGAGTCAGACTATACCCTAACCACAACTACTTGCCATAAAAGTAATTATGGTGTCATTGCAATACAAAATCAGGTGTCACTGCAATACAAAAATCCTATTACCTCTCTTGGCAAAATTTGAAAGGCATGTGATCCTTCCTGATTGCAAGGCTGTATCTCCTGTTTCATTGATGCACATCAACGTTTTTAAAATTCTCAATATTTTCCCTAGTTATTCTCTCTGGGGAGGTACCACACTTGACCAAGCTTCATGGTGCCTGACACAGTGTTTTTGCTCTGTCTGAAGCTCATGATGAATCCACACAAGAATCTGAAAGAAGATATTATCATTCTCTTGAATCACTTTTTCCACGGACTCTTCCAAGTTACCTGTTTTGCCATGTCTTTCATATTTCAGCTTGGCTATTTGCTGTGATATTTGGAATATTACATCTTAGATCTTGAGCCCTGGATGTCCAGGATCTTGTCTTTTTGTTTTCTGTTTTTCCTGCTTCAACACAATTATGCTCAGGGTGATATATAGATGTCCATAATTATTCCCTTTCTTCCCGAAAGAAAATGAGGTCCAGAAAATTCCTTTTCCGTAAATAGACACAATAGACATTATTACTGAGCCTGCAGACTTGAAGTCAATACTTCAGTAGACAGCATGTACCAGGGCTGAGAAGAGATGAAAGCAGACCTGCTGGTCTCGCCAATAGTGTTATTTTCAGAAATTGTTGTTTGCAGAAAAAGAGTGCTTTACAGAAAGATCAAAATAGAAAAGGGCAAACATTAGCACGGAAAAATAAAGAAGAAAGATGTTGAAATAACAATTCCATGAAATGACCTATGAATTTGCAAACCATAATTGAAGGTACTAAAATCAAGCATCACAACAATGCTTTATTTCTCTAAGTATTATTATAATTCTTTGCATGTTTGCAGAAAGCTCATTATTTCCATATTTAAGCTACTCCTTTAGCAGCATTCCAAGAGGATCATAATATTGTTCTGCATCTACAATCAGAAACTAAAATTATTGAATGTAAAATTAGTTTCCTTGAACTAGCTGAGCAAGGAACCAAGAGAGTGGTCCCAGAGCGTAAGAGATCTGAGGAGTCTCTATAAACAGTCTTTTAAAATCAGGCCAAGATTATTTTGGGAAAGTAAAGAGTTTAAGGCAACAGCTTAGTGTAGATCACCTATAAATAGAACTCATTAATAAGACATTACTACAATACTTTGCAAATCTTTACCTCATTATATTAAAACCTAGTTACCGAATAAAAACCCATTGACAGAAGACAGAAGAAAAGGTTAACATATCAATGTGCATGAGTCTGCCACAGTGAACTGTATACGAGTCTTCACTGCTTACCATCCTGTCTGTGGGGACCCAGAAGGGCAGGGCCAACTCACCTGGGATCCTGCACAAGCTTTTTTTTTTTTTTTTTTTTTTTTTTTTGAGACGAAGTCTTGCTCTGTCGCCAGGCTGGAGTGCAGTGGCACGATCTCAGCTCACTGCAACCTCCGCCTCCTGGGTTCAAGCAAATCCCCTGCCTCAGCTTGCCAAGTTGCTAGGACTACAGGCGCGAGCCACCATTCCCAGCTAATTGTTTTGTATTTTAGTAGAGATGGGGTTTCACCATGTTGGCCAGGATTGTCTTGATCTCCTGATCTCATCATCTGCCCGCCTGGGCCTCCCAAAGTGCTGGGATTACAGGCGTGATTCACCACACCCAGTCATATTTTTTTTTTTATGTCAAATACACTTTTTTTTTTTTCACTTTAAGTTCCAGGATACATGTGCAGAATGTGCAGGTTTGTTACATAGGTATACATGTTTGCCGCACTGATCAACCCGTCCTCTAGGTTTTAAGCCCTGCGTGCATTATGTATTTGTCCTAATGCTCTCCCTCCTCTTGTCCCTAACCCTCCAACAGGCCCCTTGTGTGTTGTTCCCCTCCCTGGGTCCATGTGTTCTCATTGTTCAACTCCCACTTATGAGTGAGAACATGCAGTGTTTAGTTTTCTGTTCCTGTGTTAGTTTGCTGAGAATGACAGCTTCCAGCTTCATCCATGTCCCTGCAAAGGACAGGATCTCACTCTTTTTTTATGGCTGCATAGTATTCCATGGTATATACGTGCCACATTTTCATTATCCAGTCTATCATCGATGGGAATTTGGGTTGGTTCCAAGTCTTTGCTATTGTAAATAGTGCTGCAATGAACATACGTGCTCCACAAGCATTTTAACCCTGGAGGAGAGGAAGCCTTCTCTTTGACCAAGAGAGACAGGAGCTCCACATCAATAAAAATCAGACAAATTATACCTACTGCAGCAGCAAAACCAACCTACATCCAGGCCTGCTCATATCATCCCATGCAATAGCATATCTCCTGGAACAGAGGCCTCAAAGTGGAGCCCTACGGAGACAGTGACAACAGGGGAATGTGGGCAGCCAGCACAGAAAGTAGGGGACAGAGTATGAAAGGGGTCTATGTGAAAAGGCAGGACTGGGAACAAGTTCCATTCTGCTCCTTCCAGTTCAGAGACAGAAACTAGGAAACTATCCCGAGCTGCTGTAAAGGCAGGATTATATGATCATGCAAATAAGTAAGGGGTTAATTTACCCACTGCAACAGGATTTTTAAAATTTCCAAAATTTCCTTATAGGACAGAGCTTTAAAGGGACAGAGCTTTTCTCCATGGGCAACCCTTTCTCAAATGCAGTGCCTAAGGGACATTGGCCCTCCAGACAGCCATATCCCCCCCTTTGCTTCTGTCTCTCTACCAGGTAGCAGCCTGAGAGCTATGACGGGTCTACAAAAGAGGTTAGAATATTATTCAGCACTGAAAAGAAATGAGCTAACAAGCCACGAAAAGACACGGAGGAATCTTAAATACATATTACTACGTGAAAGGAGTGAATTTGAAAAGTCTACTTACTGTATGATTTTAGCTCTGACACTAAAAAATGGCAAAAGACCAGTGCTTGTCAGGGGTTAGTGGGGAGGGAGGGATGAACAGATGAAACACAGGGAATTTTTAGACAGCGAAACTGCTCTGTACCATGCTGTAATGGAGGATATATGTCATTATACATTTGTCCAAACCCACAGAACATACAACCTAATGTCAGCAATGGACTTCGAATGATAATGATGTGTCAACACTGGTTCATTGTTTGTGCGGACATACCATTCTGGTTCGGGATTCTGATGGGGACTGACAGTGGGGGAGATTGGGAGGGGGGATGAGGGAGATTATGCTTTCCACTACATTTTTCTATGAACTTAAAACTGCTCTAAAATATAAAGTCTATTAAAAGGCTGGACGCAGTGGCTCACGCCTGTAATCCCAGCACTTTGGGAGGCCAAGGTGAGTGGATCACTTAAAGTCTGGAGTTGAAGACCAGCCTGGCCAACATGGTGAAACCTTGTCACTACTAAAAATACAAAAATTATCTGGGCGTGGTGGCACATGCCTGTAGTCCCAACTACTTGGGAGGCCAAGGCAGAATAATTGCTTGAACCCAGGAGACGGAGGTTGCAATGAGCCAAGATTGCGCCATGGCACTCCAACTCAGCGAGACTCTGTCTCAAAAAGAAAACAAACAAACAAACAAAAAAATATATGATGTCTATTAAAAAACAAAAGAGGCTGGGATCAGGCCAGATCCAGAGCGCGAAGTGCTCAGGAAAAGTTATAGAGAGGACTGTGAGGAAAGGAGGCTGTGGCTGGTTGATGGGGGCTGGGTCAATTACAAATTGTGAAGGCAAAATATTCTTTACCATATTGATTTTTGAAAACTGTTAGAAGATTAATTCATTCTCTTGGATAAATGGCTTTGAGAGGCTACGGAGTCTGTTCCCCTTAACTCGAACCATGGGTTCCCCTAAGTGGGAGTTCATGTCTTATGCTCCGTGGTGTCTCCCACAGGACTGATGTGATGCCTTTCAAGGCATGTTTGCTGATTGATTCAACTTACGGCGGACAGACTGCAATCGCCTTCGGAAACCCATGTAGATCTCCCCAGCAGAACCCAGGGAGGAGGGTCGGTCTTAACCCCCCAAATATCCTCTTCCATTCTAATCCACTTTCTTCTAGGTCTTTCCATTGTTCCCGCATGTGCAGTCTCTTAATAGCTGCTCATCATTTTCCTCATAAAGCTCTTTTATAATCCTCCTCAAAATCAAATAATCCCTACTCGTCAAGCTCTTAACCACTTCCCTAGGCCTCAATATGGAGGGAAATTCTAGGCAGTGGGAAGATAGCATTTGTTCTTACTCTTTACTGACTTCACTGAATATTTGGGATACGAGTTTCTCATTTAGATTATGTTTCAGCATTACCATAACTGAGGCAAACTGCACTTTCCAAAATACATACAGTTGGAAGAGTTTGGTTTTTTAAAATTGCTTCCTTGTCTGCTGGGTTTTAACTCTCACTACTGAGGAAGGGTCTTCATAGGGAGCAAAAATTCAATTAGCCTTTTTCTTCCTCAAGATTCTGGGTACAGGCTGGGAAAGAAGCCAAATGATGAAGCTTTAAGAATTTGTCTGTCTTGCCTCCCCCAAACAGTACAGCTTTCCTCCTTGGCTTGCAGGCCTTGGTACTTACCAGCGCGACACATTCCCAGAGCGTCCTCTGAGTTACAACCAATGATCTGTGCTGAAGTGGGACTGATTCTTTCAGAAGTGCTTGCATTTCCATAAGAAACCCTGGATCTAGAAGACTGCCGAGAAGAAGCCCAGCCTGTCCTCTGGCCACACCAATGCTTGATCAGGACACTGGCTTGTCTGGATATCAGAGCCCACCAAAGCTTCTTGGGAAACAGGGTGTTTCCTCTCTTCATGAGGACCAGTTCCTAAGCTATCAGGGTGCATACCAGGCAAACACAGCCTGCAAGAAGAAGCCAGAGTTGCATCTAAATGCACAGGAAAAGAGTCTAGATTTCTCACCGGGTGGTTTCCTTCGGTACTTGAGGATGTATGGATTTCCAGATATTTCTGGGTAGTGAAAATAATCAATCCTGTCTGCAAAGACAGATTTCACTAAGTCTTAAGATGAAAAGAATAGTTAAAATTGAAGAAGAGGGGACATCAGCAGCTGCTGCTCAGTTTATTTATTATACTTTTGTAAGTACTAATTGGGAGAGAGAGTCCTCAGCCTTAATTCAAAGGCAGAAAATTGCAACTGCTACGGCAACCTTGAACTTTCACAGTGATTTAGTCATTGCAATCAGAGGGAAACCTCTGTTCATTCTTTCCCTCATTTGTATGTTTAACAAATATTTATCATATACCTGTTACGTCCTGAAATCTGTACAGGCATGGGCAATGCCACAGCTTACAAATCACCTTTTGCAAAAATCCATTTCTCTCCTCATTGAAACAAACACACAACATATAGTCTAGAAACAAACCTCTATATCAGAATTCAAAGACGTTCTTCCTTTTATCTGAAGTACGCCATCCAGAAAGAATGCCTAAGTTTTGCTTTCTCTTTAAATTACCCTGTAAGGAAAAATATATGTCCAGGACGATAGGACATCCATTCTCTTCTCAAGCCAGCAGGTTTCCTAGTTTGATTAGATTTAATGATATAGTCTTTTCTTTCATGAAACCTTGAGTGGATACTGAGAATATCATCACAACATCTGAGATCTAGGCAGTCTCTTCTGCAGTTCTTCATTCAACCCAATCACGGTATCTTTAAGTGACCCTTAAATCACAACTGCCAGGTAAGTGTCCTTTCTCAGCAATGCCATTGCCGTGTACAGAATTTGGAAGCAGCGGTAACAGGCTGGAGCCAATGGAGAGGAGAAGCCACCTTGGTGGCCTGACGATCTGAGAGGCACGACCATCTGCCAGCCTAAGAACGTGGCCCACATGAAAGCCACCGCTTGGGCTGAGGCATTACCTATACAACGGTTTGTGAAATAAAAATATCTGACCCGGAAGAGATAACATATTTTCTGGCAAGAGTAACAAAACTGCTTCAGCAATCCCTCACCCCAGAGCTGGCTTTCCAGAAGTGAGGTGGGTCCCCAGGAGGGAGATGAGGCAGGAGATTCCAACCCCAAGCATAGTCTCGATGCCAGCCACCTGGAGAGACTCAGATATCACCTCCTCTGGGAGCCCTCCTCTCCTTTGTGCACTCCCAGGCAGATAGATGAGTGCCCTCTGTGGGGCTCTCACTGTAGTGTATGCACAGTCCTGTGAGAGCACTGGCCATGTGAAAGTAAAAACAATTTTAACTCTGTCTTGGGAGCTAACCCACCATGTTGGCTTTTGATTAACTTCTGTTTAGGGAAGTCCTCTAAGATTTCCAGTTTACCTATGATTTCTTCTGTAAGAGCAGGTATTTACCAAGCAATCTTCTGTCATCATACTTCAATTGTCTACATCTCCCTTCCGAACCACCACTCCCCCGTAGGCTGTAAACCCTGGATTTGAAGGGTAATAGCACCGGGGTTCCACCATCTCTCCACCACCTGAGACAGAGGCATGGCTCCTGTTCGTAAGTCCCTATTAAATGTTTCTTTCTGAGAAACTCTATATACCAGCCTCTTTCTTCAGCCTCTCTGCTTCCTCAGAATCTGGGAGTAGGTTTGCATAGACCTGACCACAGTGGAACGGGTCATATTGCCCCTAACAGGCAAAACTCTTGGTTTACCCATCTTTGAGTTCTTAGTGCCAATCATGTCCTGGAAGGTGAGTCCTCAAAATATTTTCGATGAATAAATAAATGAATGAGTGAATGGACGGATGAATGAGTCATGACTCAACATGCCAGAAGCTAGCCTGAGAGAAGACAGGGTAGGAGAAGAAAAGAAGAGTTAAAGGGGAGGCAGAGACGGCTGTGTGCCTCTGGATAAATCACTTTTTCCGTTTCCCCCAGAACATTCCTGCCTAGGACGTGCACTTTGAAGTGCAAGGCACTGTCTAGCCTAAAAACATAGCACAACAGTGTATATAATGCTGTATCTTAATGCTTTGTTTCTAATATATGATGTCTAGGATTTTGTTCATTTTTTCAAAACTCATGATCCAGAAGGTTTGGCCCTGAATCAGCTTTATGTGTTGGTTGGTCAAACTCTCCTGGAGAGGCAGGTTACAAGTCTGGGCAGTACCTCGCTGCCCAGCGAGCTCTTTAGGGTCTCAAGAGAGCGCACTGGGAGTACCCCAAGGAGAGAGGACCAAAGCAAAGGAGGATGCACCTGCTGGGAAGCGGAGATATGTGGGCCATACTCAGAAAGAAGACCTGGGGACTCCTAGAAAAAATGAATGAAGGGAGATGAGCTTTACTGCTAAATGTCTGTGCATTCTAGTTTAACTGGATACAGAAGGGCATCCATGACTCATCATATGCGGTAGATCCCATTTCTCTTCAGGACTCCATTTGCTGAACTCGGATCAACCTTTCAGCAGCCTCTTCCCACCCCTCCCCTTGAAGCTGAGCTTTTGGAAAGTGCTGTCTACACTTCCGCGTCTGCTCCTTCCCTCCTCTTCTCCTTCTGCACTGCGATCCGGCCTCTGTCCTGAGCCTTCCGTGGAGCGGCTCTCATCAAGGTCTCCAACAGCCTCTTGCTCCTGAACCCAAACACCCTTTGCCAGCCTTCATCTGACCAGCCCAGCAGCATCTGGCCCTGCTGAGCACACTCCACTTGAAATTCGGCCATCCCTGTGCTTCCGGGAGACCACCCTCTTCTGCTTTCCCCCAGCGCTCTGGCCATTTCTCAGTGGTATTTCCAGCTTTCTCTTCCTCTCTGCTTGTTCCTTACATGTTGACGTTTCACCGAATTCTGGCCAGGGCACCTTTTCCTCGCCTCCCCTGTTCCCAGGGCTACTCCTCCACCACTAGAACATCAGTTCCCACGAGTGCCCATTGATGACTCTCCAGTTTCTCACCTGCCAGCACCACCCCCTCAGATCCAGCTGCCTGCTGGACACCTGCCCTCCCCCACACAGACACCTCACATCAGCACAGCCAAAAAAGAAACATGATTATCCCTGCACAACCCTGCTCTTCCTCCCGCATTCTGCACCCACCCAGTTGCGTAAACCAGAAATCTGAGCAGCGCACTCGCCTCCTCTTTCTCCCTCCTTTCCACATGGATCATGTTTCTCAGATGCACACCCACTGCCCACCACCCTCACTGCCACTCCTCTGGGTGTTCCCCCGCTTATTCCTCTCCTCGAATGCTTTCCTCACTGTGACCACTCTCCTCTCCAAGCCACTCTCCACAGTGAACCAGGGCCAAAATCCTCAAGTGTGAATCTCACTGTGGCAAGGTCACATCCTCCAAAGGATCTCCACCACCCTGCAGATGAAATTCAAATCCTTTAACCAGGCTGAGCTTTTCAGTCAATTCTGCCTCGCTCCACAAATGCCAGCCAGGGGGACGCTTCCAGCTGTCCTCCCTGGCTCTCACACATCTCCAGGCCTCCGGTCACCGTGGCTTTGTTCATGCTTGCCACCCCCAGCTGCCTTATCTGCACAACTGAGGCTTCAGTCTCAAGACCACTCCCCTCAGGAAGCCTGCTCTGGCCTCTGAGTCCTGGTGGTTTTCCTAGGTGCTTCCTCTACTTTCCCTGCTGAAGCATTTACCAATCAATCTATGTCTCCCACTGAGCCTTAAGTCCCATGAGAGCAAAGACTATACCTAACGCACCAGTACATCCTCAGCACTTAACACGGTGCCTGGCAAAGAGCAGGTATTCAACAAACATTCAAATGGATAGATGAGTGAATGAATGCATGGATCCCTTCCTGCAGCCCCTCTCCCTCCCTCATACTTCTAGGATTTATCTTACCAGGGACAAATAAAGCAAACCGGTAACTTTTGCATTGATTATAACAACTATCTGCATTGGATTTTAATGGACAGTCTCAACTTCAAGTCATCTACTCTTTTAAACCACTAATCTCCAAGTGCCATAGCTGCAACATGGGACCAAGGAATTAAGTTGGCAGGCAACATTCCATTCAAAATAAATACATGTTAGAAAAAATACTTCAAGACCATACGTTCCTATTGTGTTCTGGAAAAAGTATGGTTGCCACACAGATAGAGGCAACCACCTAATCTCCTGATCTAGAAAGCTGGCCTAGAATGAAAAGTCTGGATGCAGAGGAATTGAAAATGGATTCGAGGTCACTCAGTGAGGTTCCAGTGAAGCTGGAGATAGGATCCACAACTCAACTTGAATTCTCTTTTTAAAGAATTTTCTATACTTTTCTCCAGCACAGTACATTGCTGTACTTTCCAAGCCTGATTTAACTCAGTATTACAAACTAAGCTGGACTGGTTTGGGAACAACCGTTTTCCCAGGCAAACCCATCTGGGACCTTTGTCTTAGTCTCTTCCTCCTGCTGTAACAAAATGCCACAGGCTGGGTAATTCATAAGTAGAAACCTATGTCTCACAGTAATGGAGGCAGGGAAGGCCAAGATTGAGGCACCTGCAGGTTCAGTGTCTGGTGAGGGCTGCTCTCTGCTTCCAAGGTGGTGCCTTGTTTGCTGCATCCCCTCATGGTAGAAAGGCAAAAAGAGGTGCTGTGGTCGGAATGTTTGTGTCCCCCGCAAAATTCATATTGAAATGTAATCCCCAAAGCAGCAGTATTAAAAGGTGGGGCCTGTAGGAGATGGTTAGGTCATGAGGTCTCTGCTCTCACCGAGAGGACTGGTGCCCTTATGAAAGGGAGTCAGGGAGTGAGTCCATCCTCTTTTCCTTTCTATCTCTTGCATGTGATCACATGGCAATGAGGCATCATCTTTGAAGCAGACACGGGGACCTCATCAGAAACTGAATCTGGCTGTGCCAGGATCTGAGACTTCCTAGCCTCCGGAACTGTGGGAAATAAATTTCTATTACTTATAAGTTACTTAGTGTAAGGTACTTCATTAGAGCAGCCCAACCAGATTAAGACAGGGCAAACTTGCCACCTCAAGCCCTTTCCTAAGGGCACTAATCCCATTCTCAAATGTGGAGCCCTCAGGGCCAAATCATCTCCTAAATACCCCACCTCTTAATACTGTTGCACTGGGGACACAAACATTCAAACTATAGCAACCACATATCCATGGGGGTCTTTTTCACGGGAGCCCAACCTGACTCAGCTATTCCCTGCTGAACAGGCAAAGAAAGAATATGATTGAACCAGTAAATCATACGTTTGATTTGGTGCTGACCCAGGAGCCAGTGCCAGGGCACACCAGCAGAGAAGAAAAGAAATAATGCTTTTTTTTTTTTTTTTTTTTTTTTGAGACAGAGTCTTGCTCTGTTGCCCAGGCTGGAGTGCAGTGGTGCGATCTCTGCTCACTGCAAGCTCCACCCCCCGGGGTTCATGCCATTCTCCTGCCTCAGCCTCCTGAGTAGCTGGGACTACCGGTGCTTGCCACCACGCCCAGCTAATTTTTTTGTATTTTCAGTAGAAACGGGGTTTCACCGTGTTCGCCAGGATGGTTTCGATCTCCTGACCTTGTGATCCACCTGCCTTGGCCTCCCAAAGTGCTGGGATCACAGGCGTGAGCCACCGCGCCCGGCAGAAACGATGCTATTTTTAAAGGACCTTTAAAATCATCCTGGCCTTTCATCCATGCAGAAAGACCCTCACACCCTAACACACGCAGGGCCAGGTGTCCACGAAGCCGCTTTGGTCTGACACCTTGCTCTCATATACAGCAGTCGCCTTGACCCACCGTTTTGCTTTCTGCAGTTTCAGTTCCTTGCAGTCAACCGTGGTCTGAAAATATTAAACGAAAAATTGCAGAAATAAACAACTCATCAGTTTTAAATTGCATGCTGTTCTGAGTGGCATGATGAAATCTCGCACCATTCCGCTCCTTCCCACCTAGGGTGTGAATCATCCCTTTATCCAGCGAATTCACTAGAAGGATGTTCCCAGTCAGCCCACTGAGTCACTTAGGAGTCTTCTTGGCAGATCGACTGTCATGGTATCACAGTGCTCGGATTCAAGTAGCCCTTATTTGACTTACTAACGGCCCCAGGCTGGGTGCAGTGGCTCATGTCTGTATTCCCAGTATTTTGGGAGGCTGAGGAGGGAGGATCGTTTGAGCCCAGGAGTTCAAGGCTACAGAGAGCTATGATCATGCCACTGCACTCCAGCCTGGGTGACAGAGTGAAACCTTTTCTCTAAATGATAATAATAGCCCCAAAGCACAACGGTGCTGATGTTGGGATATTATGATCATTGTTCTATTTTATTATTGTTGTTATTAATCTCTTACCGTGCCCAATTTATAAATTAAAATTTATCATAGCTATGTACGTACAGGAAAAAGCATAGTGTATATAGATTTCGGTATCATCCGAGGTTTCCGGTATCTACTGGGTGTCTTGGAATGTGCACCCCATGAACACTGGACACATCTACTGCTTTTTCCCTCCTGAACCAACAAGCACTTATTTCTGTCACTCACAATCTAGCCTAATCATATTCACTGCTAAAAAAAGAACAGCTTGAAGCAGGAGAATAATAATGAAAAATGGTTATTTTCAGAGAAAAAAGCTTTTGGCTGCCACTTAAAGGAAACAAGAGCCTTCTCACCACAGCCCAAGAGCAAAGATTTATTAGTAATCTTGCTGCTAGCTCTTTCATCAGATTCAATTTATAACTCGATAGATATCAGCATTTGCTACAGTAGACTATTTCAGGTTGAAAATATTTAAGAAATGCCACTTCTTTTTAACACTTTCAGTAAAAATCATAACAATCCTTTTCATCTGCCCAATACTCATTTTATACGGCACCTTTTAAAGGGCTTTTGCATCCTCTTTCACTTTGATCCTCACCATTCTGCAATATTGGAAGGGCAAGAATGTACTCAAATTTTACTGAGAGTGCTGCGTCTCAGAGGAGTTAAGGACCGTGTCTCACTTCCGAGCTGTGCAGCACGCTCACTGCATGTCTGGTTCATCTTCCTCTAAACCCAGAGTGCCTGGCAGTTATTCTATGAATGAAGAAAAGTTAACTGTAAATGATTCCCCAGGACTTGATAATAAAGAAACACTAGACAAAAACTTCCTGTTAAGTGGGCAGTCACAGAACCAGTGTGTATTCGGGGTTGACGTGCATAATACATCCTTCCTGTTGTTGAAATATCAAAATGCTTCCACATAGTGATAAACAGCCACTGTCCCAAGGCCCTCTGTGGCCCCACAATGCCGGCCCTCTCAGACCCTTTCCCAGAACCCTCAAGGCCTTCCCATGAGCCAGTAACTGCCACAGCACAGGAGGCCCAAGAACCTTTCTGCACCATTACAGCAGGAGTCTGTCTTCAGCAAGACTTCATGCCGTCTGGTGTTGAACCATTTCAATACCCACCCTATGTATTACTGTGCAGAACCATAATGGATGTGCATTAGAATAATCCTGAGTCATCGGGAAAGGATTCAGTGGTGTTCAGAATCCTCTGGTTAAGAAAGCAAAGGAGGGCCGGGCGCGGTGGCTCACGCCTGTAATCCCAGCACTTTGGGAGGCCGAGACGGGCGGATCACAAGGTCAGGAGATCGAGACCATCCTGGCTAACACGGTGAAACCTCGTCTCTACTAAAAATACAAAAAAAAATTAGCCGGGTGCGGTGGCGGGCACCTGTAGTCCCAGCTACACGGGAGGCTGAGGCAGGAGAATGGCGTGAACCTGGGAAGCGGAGCTTGCAGTGAGTGGAGATCGCACCACTGTACTCCAGCCTGGGCAACAGAGCAAGACTCCATCTCAAAAAAAAAAAAAAAGCAAAGGAGTGTTAGCAACAATATTGTTCATATTTCAAAATAGCTAGAGAGGACTTGAAATGATGCTAACACATAGAAATGATAAACACTCAAGGTGATGGATCCCCAAATGCCCTGACTGGATCATTACACATTCTATGCAGGTAACAAACACTCGTATGTACCCCACAAATAAGTAAAGTATTATGTATCAATAAAAGAAAAAAAAAGAAAGCAAAGAGATGGAAAATTTATTTCAGTAAGTGTTCTTTTAACATGACCTGAAGAAACAAAGATTTGGCATTTGGAGAGATAATCTTTAGTTATCCAGATCAGTCATTTACGTGGAACACTATGTTCCTCAGAAGCACCAAGAAAACAGGTGTGGTGGCTGACACCTGTCATCCCAGCCACTTTGGGAGGCTGAGGTGGGAGGATCTCTTGAGCCCAGGAGTTCACACACTAGCCTGGGCAACATAGGAAGACCCTATCTCTACAGAAAAATTAAAAATTAGCTGGGCGTGGCAGTGTTTGTCTGTAGACCCAGCTACTCGGGAGGCTGAGGTGGGAGGATGGCTTAAGCTCAAGAGTTCAAGGCTGCAGTGAGCTGTGATGGCACCACTACACTCTAGCCTGGCAGACAGAGCAAAAGCCTGTCTCAAAAAAGGAAGAAGAAAGAAGAAAAGGAAAAAGGAGAAAGAGAAGAAGAAGGAGAAAAGGAAGAAGAAAAAGGAGGAGAAGGAGAAGGAAAAGAAGAAGAGGAGGAGGAGGAGGAAGAGGAAGAGGAAGAAGGAGGAGGAGGAAAGATGGGAAGAAGGAGGGAAGACGGGAGGAAGAGAAAGAGAAGGAAGAGGAGGGAGGAGGAGGAAGGGGAGGAGGGAGGAAGGGGAAAAACAAGAGGAAGAAGAAGAAAAAGAAGAAGGAGGAAGAGGAGGAGGAAGAGGAAGAGGAGGAAGGAGTAGAAAAGAACCACCAAGAAATCAGGATCTTACTATACACCAGTGATTCTCAAAGTGTGCCACAGACTAACAACAGTAGCTAACCCACACTTCCTGAATCAGAACTTCTGAGGGTGGGAAACAGCCACCTGCATGTTAATAAGCCTCCAAGTGACTCCAGTGCACACTTCAGTGTAAGAACCACTGCCATGCCCAGCAGTCCCCACACTGGGTGGTATATCACATCCTCCTCAGAGCTGGTTATACATGCAGATTAGATACCCAGGTCCTGCCTTCTGGGATCGTGCCTCTGCCAGTCCACAAACTGGCATTTGGTGATAACTGTTGTAAACTGCAGCAAATTTTCAAGTAGAGGAAAAGACTAATAGTAGTAAAAACATCTTATTATACATATATACAGAACCTGAAGTTTATAATGTCTGCCCCCTGTCTTATTGTTTTTCATATGCATTACTTCAGTTATGGATGAACCTTTTATGGCAGACAGCACCCTTTTCTCTCATGAAGTCTTTCTTGGTCACCCCCATACCTGGTGAGAAGGATGCTCTTCTCTTTCATGCCACTTCTCAACCTCACTCATAGCTCTTAACAGAGCTTATCATGTTGTATTGGAAATAATTCTGCAGACACCTTCCTCCCCTCCCAAGTTCCTCAAGGACAGGGACTAAGTCTCATTCAAACTTTCGTTTCCAGAAGATTTAGCACAAGGCATGTAGTCAACAATGTTTATTAGCATCTACTGTGTGTCTAGTACTAGGGACACAGCAGTGAGCCAGAGGGGGCAACGTCTCCCCCATGCACCAGATGGCCCACAGTGATGACAACTGGGTAACTGTACATATGAAAGCTGTAACCCCAAAATAAAATTATAAGCTCCCCAACCAATTGAATGGATCCCCTCCCAGCCAAGGGGATTCCAAAGAAGTCCTGAAAAACTAGCTCAGGCCATGACAGGAAGGAGGGGGCTCAGACAGACCTCATTATACATTCTCTCTTTTGATGTTTAGGTGCAATTGACCATCATTAACACTAAACTACAGATCCAAAGACTGACAAAATAGACTCTTTGTAGCAGTAAGACCCCAACTCCAGTCTGTTCTGGTATAGCATCGCATGACAGGTAACAGGCTCTTAAGGAAATCAAAGTATTTACCCCAAAATATATTTCTTCGACATATGTCTTCAGCATATTTTGGAATGGCCTGCAAAGCCATCTCAAATTTTGTAAATTACAAAATTTACATTCTGTAAGGAATCTCCTTCCATTTCCAGGTCTTTTCCTGACCCAGGAGAGATTAACTAAGAGTCTGACACCTTTTAAGGTCTGATAAGAGACATTTACCATCTACTCTCCCTGAAGGCTGCTACCTGGAGGCTTCATCTACATAACAGGACCTTGGCTTCCACAATCCTCCTTATCTTAATCCACACATTTCTTCCTGCTGCCTTCAACAATTCAGGCAAAGTTTAACTCTTTCAACCAATTGCCAATCAGGAAATCTTTGAATCCACCTATGACTTGGAAGCCCCCACTTTGAGACGTCCCAGCTTTCTTGGCCAAACCAACGTACACCTTATACGTATTGGTTTATGCGTTTGCCTATAACTTCTAGCTCCCAAAACTGCATAAAATCAAGCTGTAACCCAGCCACCTTGGGCACATGTGCTCAGGACCTGATGAGGCTGTCACAGGTCATGATCCTCACATTTGGCTCAGAATAAACCTTTCCAAATATTTTACAGAGTTTGGCTTTTTTCCTCAACAAAGCATAATGACTAATAATAAAGGAAAATTCTCCAAGGTTGTAAAATAAATTTCCCAGTGAAGACGGAAATGGGTCCCAAGAAATGGACCCATATTGCAAGCTGCCCGTCCTGGAGTGTGACTGTGCACTGAGTCAAGGTGGGTGAGGAGCAGAGAGGACCCCTCCATGCCTTATTAGGAAGTTGCAGTCATGGGCCAGCAGCAGCAGAGTAGGCAGGCTGAAAGGGACCTGAGCGTCACAGGATTTCAACCATGTGTTCATAGAGGCTGGTGTTTTATGACTTGATAGAAAAATATCAGTATATTGATGGTTTTGATAATTCAAGTGGACTTTCACAAGGTCCTATAAGAAGGAGACAAGCTTTTTTCTAAGTTGCTATAGGACAACTGTCTGGATGGTCTTGGAGACCCAGCTCTTCCCCTCCTTCTCACTGGCAGTTCTTAAGGACAACTGGAGAATGTGCTAGGAATGCGACTCCCTGAGATAAGGAGGGACTGACCAAAACAGCCTAGGCTCTGTTCCCG
Source organism: Theropithecus gelada (assembly GCF_003255815.1). NCBI lineage: Eukaryota > Metazoa > Chordata > Mammalia > Primates > Cercopithecidae > Theropithecus > Theropithecus gelada. The sequence goes on along the minus strand of NC_037685.1, from coordinate 57,433,570 downwards.
TCTTCCTAGAACAAGATGTCCAGCAAGGCTTTATTTAACCCAGCAAATCGAACCACCCCCACCTCCACCAAGGGGCATGCCTTTGGTGTCAGAGACAAGACATATCTATCTGCCTTGGGCAGCTTTCCTGAATCTTGAGGGACTGGCCTGCCATGGGCCCAGCCTTCTACCATCTCTTGCTGCCTATCTGTGAGTAATAAAGCTGCTTTGCTGAAAGCTTGCTGTGTAAGTGTTCTGCCTCACCACAGTCATGCCAGTGGATTGATAACATTGCACATACTGGCAAAGTTTTTAGAATCCTCCCCGCGATAGATGCATCTGAAAAGTCTGAAAGTAGAAAGGAAAGGAAATACACGCTTGCTAGGGGCGGGCGCTCGCCCACATCTAAGAGTCAGTGTTAAAAACATGAAATTTCCAGCCCCAAAATAGAGTTCGTGAGCGCAAAGATTGGGAACATGAAGATAATAATGCACCCAAGAGCACCCTCATGACTGCAGGCTACCAGGGCTCAAGGGCAGATTAGCCCATGTTCCTACAGGCAAGAGCCAGGACAGAAGCCTGCTGGGATCGAGAAAACAATATCCTAAAATCAAGACCTCAGAAGCAAAAGTTTCCCTCTGACCTTCTTCTGCCCTATTGTCTCTCAGTCCCATTATCCCCCAGGCTAGCCATAAAAACTAGAATCTGTCTTCTTCAAGGCAGGTCATAGAAACTAGAACCCCTTTCCCCACCACCAGCCATAAAACCTAAAAAAGGCACTCAAACTTTTCCTCTTTCTGTGTAAAAACTGGCCATAAAAAAAGTTATCTGACTTACCTTGTTTGACTGTATGTCCTAAGTTCCTTATTGCAGAAAGGATCCTGCTCCACACCAAGAAGGAAGATAGGCTCCTTCAAGAGGCCGAGAAGAATCTAGACAGACAGGCCTTGCTGGGTTTCCCCACTCAGTCTATTAACAGTGGATCAGGGCCCGGTGCGGTGGCTCACACCTGTAATCTCAGCACTTTGGGAGGCCAAGGCAGGCAGACCACGAGGTCAGGAGATCAAGACCATCCTGGCCAACATGGTGAAACCCCCTCTCTACTAAAAATAAAAAAGTTAGCTGGGCGTGGTGATGTGCACCTGTAGTCCCAGCTACTCAGGAAGCTGAGGCAGGAAAATCTCTTGAACCCGGGAGCTGGAGGTAGCAGTGAGCTGAGATTATGCCACTGCACTCCAGCCTAGAGACAGAGTGAGACTCCTCTAAGAAAAAAGAAAAAGAAAAAGAAAGAAAAATTGGATCAGCCAGACACAGTGGCTCGTGCCTGTAATTCTAGCACTTTTGAAGACTGAGGCAGAGCAATCACTTGAGACCAGGGGTTTGAGACATCCCTGAGCAACATAGCAAGATCCCATCTCTACAAAAAAATTCGAAACTTAGCCAAGCATGGTGGCACATGCCTGTAGTTCTAGCTACTCAGTAGACTGGGTTGGGAGGATCATTTGAGGCCAGGAGTTCAAAGCTGCAGTGAGCTATGACTGGCCCTTTCTGTCCAATCATCTCTCTCCCTGGCTCTCCATACTTCGTTAAACCTAAGCATAAAAATGGACAATTTTCCCATATCTTTTGGTCTTTATTCTGAAGGCTCCCATGTATACATTAATAAATGTGTATGCCTTTTCTCTAAGTAATCTGCCTTTTCTGGGTAGATTTTTCAGCAAACTTTCAGAGGATGAAGGGAAAGCTTTCCCTTGACCCCTACAAGCCACAAAACTGAAGGTGAGGATGACAAGCAGAGTCTCAAGGCCTTTTTAAAAAAGACAGAAGCCCCCTCAGGCCCAAGACAAGATCTCTGGCTTTGGTAACTAAGTGGACACATTGCAGATGGACCAGCAGCCTACTGAGGGACGACCAGAAGAATGCCAATAGTGGGTGAAAAACCCTGCCCCTCTACCATCCTAAGTTCAGCAGCGAGGGCCCTGCTAATCAAACTGACAAAAGACAAATGAAGAGAAACAAAGACATGCACATTTGATTTGATGGTCATCATTTTAGGAAGACACAGAGTCTTTGTATGTATATGTAGAGAGAGACCCAAAGAAGTACGTAGGCTACAGAGCTTACATACCATTTCAACAAAGAATGATAAATTGTGAAGCTGTAACAACACAAAGGAAAAGGGAAGGTTTCTAAGGGCAGCAAATTGTGGGAGAGTAAATATTGTGGGGAAATTAATGGAAGATAAGGCTGCTTTAGTAAGGCTTGTCATGCAGGCTCCACTCAGTGCTCTGGGCTGATAAGACTCTAGTCATCTCAGGTGAACAAGAGTTGTTTTGTTCTTTCTGGTATGGGAGAGGGAGACACTTTTGCAAATGGAAATTTATGTTCTGCTTTTAGCCAGATAGGGGAAGGACAGTAAGCTTTTCTTTTTCTTTCTGCATCTGATGTTTCTTCAATGCCTTCAGCTCAAAATAACCCTTAGCCCAAAAGGCATATTTCAGGGTGACATATTATGGTCCCCTTCACAGGCCTGGCAAGCCTAGATCTGACCTATGTCATCAGCCTGGCCAGCAATTGGTCTCTGCCACCTCCTGCTTTGTCTTTATCTTCCTCTTCTGATTGGCTGCCCCTCAGGCTCAGGGGCACAACCTGGATTCAGCCTGCCACATCCTGGTTAGACTTGGAGTTTTATTTTGTCTTGGTTTTCGGTTTGCTTCTTTTATTTTGTTTTCTATTGTTAAGTAAAACACAGATACCAAAAATTACACAAAGCAAGTTTATGTCTTTTTTTTTTTTTTTTTTTTTTTGAGATGGAGTCTCGCTCTGTCGCCCAGGCTAGAGTGCAGTGGCCAGATCTCAGCTCACTGCAAGCTCCGCCTCCCGGGTTTACGCCATTCTCCTGCCTCAACCTCCCGAGTAGCTGGGACTACAGGCGTCCGCCACCTCGCCCGGCTAGTTTTTTGTATTTTTTTTAGTAGAGACGGGGTTTCACCATGTTAGCCAGGATGGTCTCGATCTCCTGACCTCGTGATCCGCCCATCTCGGCCTCCCAAAGTGCTGGGATTACAGGCTTGAGCCACTGTGCCCGGCCACAAGTTTATGTCTTAATGAATTATCCTGACCAACATCTCTGTTGATGCCTGCCTGAGCCCAACTTCCCTGCATCACTGCTAGCCAGTAATGAGCTCTCCTCCCACTAGACTACCCCCAGCTCACTCTCAGCCTACCAATGGCCAGAACAGGCAAACACGTCTAATCACACTATAGAGAACAAGGCAAGCTCATCTACAGCCTGTAAACTCCACCTAAAATACTGAAACCATCCATCAGAATCTTTACAACCTGTTTTAAAGATGCACTTACAAGGTATAACAGTTATAGTGATCATTCACTTCATTTTTTGATAACAACCAAGACAATAAAAACAGTACTTACAGAATAACTATCAAAAGCTAGGCAGTTTGCAGACTGTCTAGTTCCTCTCATTAATCCTAATATTCCTGTTTTATAGGTTACTACACTGAGTCTTGGAGAAGTCTCAGAGTTTTCCCAAGATCTCATGATCAGTGTTTAAGATTCAGCCTGAGTCTACCTGATGCAGAACTCTGGACCCTTCTCAGCTAACCCCACTGTCATGTCCGATTGTCAATAAATGTGTTCTGAGCATGTGTCATAGTCAAGGCATGCACAACATAAAATGAACCTCAGATTCTTAAGATGCTGAAAGTTATATAGAGGAGTTTAAAAGTATGTAAATAGGGGCCGGGTGCAGTGGCTCATGCCTGTAATCCCAGCACTTTGAGAGGCCGAGGCAGGCAGATCACCTGAGGTCAGGAGTTCAAGACTAGCCTGGCCAACATGGTGCAACCCCATCTCTACTAAAAATACAAAAGTTAGCTGGGCATGATGGTGCGCGCCTGTAATCCCAGCTACTCAAGAGGCTGAGGCAGGAGAATCACTTGAACCCAGGAGGCGGAGGTTGCAGTGAGCTGAGACTGCACCACTGCTCTCCAGCCTCGGTGACAAAGTGAGACTCCATCTCAAAAAACAAACAAAAATGTATGCAAATAGGTTGGGCACGGTGGCTCACACTTGTAATCCCAGTACTTTGGGAGGCTGAGGTGGGAGGATCACTGAAGGCCAGGAGTCTGAAATTAGCCCCGGGCAACATAGTGAGATCCCATCTCTACAAAAAATAAAAGATAATTAGGCAAGCATGGTGGCACGCACCTGTAGCCCCAGATACTCAGGAGGCTGAAGCAAGAAGATTGCTTGAGCTTAGGAAGTTGAGGCTGCAATGAGTTATGATCATGCCACTGTACTCCAGCCTGGGTGACAGAGCAAGACTCTGTCTTAAAAAAATAAATAAATAAAAGTATGTAAATAATTTGGGGAAGTTTTAAAAAAAAGGATCCATGAACTAAAAAGCGGTACAGATAAAGTGCCACTACGGCTCAGGGAAAGAAAAGCTTATCAACCTTTATCAGCCATGGAAGGTCCCAGGGAAGAGGGGACATTTGGGTTTGAAAGGCCATGCCAACCTGAAATAATCAAAAGGATCAGAATCCAGTTCATTTTTGTTTTTTGGGTTTTTTTGTAGAGCTGAGGCTTCACTGTTTTGCCCAGTGTGGTCTGAAACTCCTGACTTGAAACAATCCTCCTGCCTCAGCCTCCCAAGTCACTGGAACTACAAGTATGAGCCACCACGCCCAGCTTAGAATCCAGTTTTTAAAAGTTTATCCAAGCAATAAGTTGTAAACTGGCATCCTAGAAACATGTGCTCCAGAGAAATGGAGTCAGTGCTCTGAAGGTCGAAGTTAAGGTCTTGTTTATGTAAGAAGAAAACAAAGAAATTTAACAGGATTACAACATTTTCTATAAAAGGCTAGTGTTTGAGTTGCAATAATTTAATTGGTTACAGTTTGTTTTCTTTTCTGAAAGCCTTTTTATTTCCTTTCTAATTTATTCAACGCAGAATTTCATATCCAGCCAAACTAAGCTTCATAACTGAAGGAGAAATGAAATCCTTTACAGTCAAGCAAATGCTGAGAGATTTTGTCAGCACCAGGCCTGCCTTACAAGAGCTCCTGCAGGAAGCACTAAACATGGAAAGGAACAACTGGTACCAGCCACTGCAAAAACATGCCACATTGCAAAGACCATCGATGCTAGGAAGAAACTGCATCAACTAATGAGCAAAATAACTAGCTAACATCGTAATGACAGGATCAAATTCACACATAACAATATTAACCTTAAATGCAGAGACATGTGAGACAGGTCTCCCGAATAGGCTCAAAATAAAGGGATGGAGGAAGATCTACCAAGCAAATGGAAAACAATAAAAGGCAGGGGTTGCAATCCTAGTCTCTGATGAGACAGACTTTAAACCAATAAAAATCAAAAAAGACAAAGAAGGCCATTACATAATGGAAAAGGAATCAATTCAACAAGAAGAGCTAACTATCCTAAATATATATGCACCCAATACAGGAGACCCAGATTCATAAAACAAGTCCTTAGAGACGTACAAAGAGATTTAGACTCCCACACAATAATAATGGGAGACTTTAACACCCCACTGTCAACATTAGACAGATCAATGAGACAGAAAGTTAAAAAGGATATCCAGAAATTGAACTCAGCTCTCCACCAAGCACACCTAATAGACATCTACAGAACTCGCCACCCCAAATCAACACAATATACATTCTTCTCAGCACCACATCACACTTATTCCAAAACTGACCACATAGTTGGAAGTTAAGCATTCCTCAGCAAATGTAAATATCAGCAAATGTAAAAGAACAGAAATTATAACAAACTGTCTCTCAGACCACAGTGCAATCAAACTAGAACTCAGGATTAAGAAACTCACTCAAGGCCGGGCGCGGTGGCTCAAGCCTGTAATCCCAGCACTTTGGGAGGCCGAGACGGGCGGATCACGAGGTCAGGAGATCGAGACCATCCTGGCTAACACTGTGAAACCCCGTCTCTACTAAAAAAAATACAAAAAACTAGCTGGGCGTGGTGGCGTGCGCCTGTAGTCCCAGCTACTCGGGAGACTGAGGCAGGAGAATGGCGTGAACCCGGGAGGCGGAGCTTGCAGTGAGCTGAGATCTGGCCACTGCACTCTAGCCTGGGCGACAGAGCGAGACTCCATCTCAAAAAAAAAAAAAAAAAAGAAACTCACTCAAAACCACTCAACTACATGGAAACTGAATAAACCTGCTCCTGAATGACTACGGCACATAACGAAATGAAGGCAGAAATAAAGATGTTCTTTGAAACCAATGAGAACAAAGATACAACATACCAGAATCTATGGGACACATTTAAAGCAGTATGTAGAGGGAAATTTATAGCACTAAATGCCCACAAGAGAAAGCAGGAAAGATCTCAAATTGACACCCTAACATCACAATTAAAAGAACTAGAGAAGCAAGAGCAAACACATTCAAAAGCTAGCAGAAGGCAAGAAATAACTAAGATCACAGCAGAACTGAAGGAGATAGAGAGACAAAAAACCCTTCAAAAAAATCGATGAATCCAGGAGCTTGTTTTTTGAAAAGATCAACAAAATTGATAGACTGCTAGCAAGACTAATAAAGAAGAAAAGAGAGAAGAACCAAACAGATGCAAGAAAAAACAATAAAGGGGATATCACCACCAATCCCACAGAAATACAAATTACCATCTGAGAATACTTTAAACACCTCTATGCAAATAAACTAGAAAATCTGGAAGAAATGGATAAATTCCTGGACACATACACCCTCCCAAGACTAAGCCAGGAAGAAGCTGAATCCCTGAATAGACCAATAACGGGCTCTGAAATTGAGGCAATGATTAATAGCCTACCAACCAAAAAAAGTCCAGGACCAGATGGATTCACAGCTGAATTCTACCAGAGGTACAAGGAGGAACTGGTACCATTCCTTCTGAAACTATTCCTATCAATAGAAAAAGAGGGAATCCTCCCTAACTCATTTTATGAGGCCAACATCATCCTGATACCAAAGCCTGGCAGAGACACAACAAAAAAAGAGAATTTTAGACCAATATCCCTGATGAACATTGATGCAAAAATCCTCAATAAAATACTGGCAAACCGAATCCAGCAGCACATCAAAAAGCTTATCCACCATGATCAAATGGGCTTCATCCCTGGGATGCAAGGCTGGTTCAACATACGCAAATCAATAAATGTAATCCAGCATATAAACAGAACCAAAGACAAAAACCACATGATTATCTCAATAGATGCAGAAAAGGCCTTTGACAAAATTCAACAGCCCTTCATGCTAAAAACTCTCAATAAACTAGGTATTGATGGGACATATCTCAAAATAATAAGAGCTATTTATGACAAACCCACAGCCAATATCATACTGAATGGGCAAAAACTGGAAGCATTCCCTTTGAAAACTGGCACAAGACACAGATGCCTTCTCTTACCACTCCTATTCAACATAGCATTGGAAGTTCTGGCCAGGGCAATCAGGCAGGAGAAAGAAATAAAGGGTATTCAATTAGGAAAAGAGGAAGTCAAATTGTCCCTGCTTGCAGGTGACATGATTGTATATTTAGAAAACCCCATCATCTCAGCCCAAAATCTCCTTAAGCTGATAAGCAACTTCATCAAAGTCTCAGGATGCAAAACTGATGTGCAAAAATCACAAGCATTCTTATACACCAATAACAGACAAACAGAGAGCCAAATCATGAGTGAACTCCCATTCACAATTGCTTCAAAGAGAATAAAATACCTAGGAATCCAACTTACAAGGGATGTAAAAGAACTCTTCAAGGAGAACTACAAAATACTGCTCAATGAAATAAAAGAAGACACAAACAAATGGAAGAACATTCCATGTTCATGGAGAGGAAGAATCAATATCGTGAAAATGGCCATACTGCCCAAGGTAATTTATAGATTCAATGCCATCCCCATCAAGCTACCAATGACTTTCTTCGCAGAATTGGAAAAAACTACTTTAAAGTTCACATGGAACCAAAAAATTGCCGGCATTGCCAAGACCATCCTAAGCAAAAAGAACAAAGCTAGAGGCATCACGCTACCTGACTTCAAACTATACTACAAGGCTACAGTAACCAAAACAGCATGGTACTGGTACCAAAACAGAGATATAGACCAATGGAACAGAACAGAGACCTCAGAAATAATACCACACATCTACAACCATCTGATCTTCAACAAACCTGACAAAAACAAGAAATGGGGAAAGGATTCCCTATTTAACAAATGATGCTGGGAAAACTGGCTAGCCATACGTAGAAAGCTGAAACTGGATCCCTTCATTACACCTTATACAAAAATTAATTCAAGATGGATTAAGGACTTAAATGTTAGACCTAAAACCATAAAAAGCTTAGAAGAAAACCTAGGCAATACCATTCAGGACATAGGCATAGGCAAGGACTTCATGTCTAAAACACCAAAAGCAATGGCAACAAAAGCCAAAATTGACAAATGGGATCCAATTAAACTAAAGAGCTTCTGCACAGCAAAAGAAACTACCATCAGAGTGAATAGGCAACCTACAGAATGGGAGAAAATTTTTGCAATCGACTCATCTGACATAGGGCTAATATCCAGAATTTACAAAGAACTCAAACAAACTTACAAGAAAAAAACAAACAACCCCATCAAAAAGTGGGTGAAGGATATGAATAGACAATTCTCAAAAGAAGACATTTATGCAGCCAACAGATACACGAAAAAATGCTCATCATCACTGGCCATCAGAGAAATGCCAACCAAAATCACAATGAGATACCATCTCACACCAGTTAGAATGGTGATCATTAAAAAGTCAGGAAACAACAGGTGCTGGAGAGGATGTGGAGAAATTGGAACACTTTTACACTGTTGGTGGGACTGTAAAGTAGTTCAACCATTGTGGAAGACAGTGTGGCAATTCCTCAAGGATCTAGAACTAGAAATACCATTTGACCCAGCCATCCCATTACCGGGTATATACCCAAAGGATTATAAATCATGTTGCTATAAAGACACATGCACACGTATGTTTATTACGGCACTATTCACAACAGCAGAGACTTGGAACCAACCCAAATGTCCATCAATGATAGACTGGATTAAGAAAATGTGGCACATATACACCATGGAATACTATGCAGCCATAAAAATGGATGAGTTCATGTACTTTGTAGGGACATGGATGAAGCTGGAAACCATCATTCTCAGCAAACTATTGCAAGGACAAAAAACCAAACACCACAAGTTCTCACTCATAGGTGGGAATTGAACAATGAGAACACTTGGACACAGGAAGGGGAACATCACACACCGGGGCCTGTCGTGGGGTGGGGGGATGGGGAAGGGATAGCATTAGGAGATATACATAACGTAAATGATGAGTTAATGGGTGCAGCACACCAACATGGCAAATGTATACATATGTAACAAACTTGCATGTTGTGCACATGTACCCTAGAACTTAAAGTATTAAAAAAAATTAACAACAACAAAAAATAAAAAAGAAAAGAATGTATTTAACATTCCCATCTTAGACTGTGTGACACTCACGAAGTCTGTGTGAGGGAGCAAAGAGGGAAGTTAATTTTATGATGAAGACGGACAGTGGAGAGGGAAGACGTCTTCCCTGAGACTGTTCAGTCATTTACAGCATTTTACAAAACAACGTAGGTAAGGAAGAAGGCCAATCTATAATCAGAGAAACTAAGGTTACAGCTCCTAGGTGACAACTGCCTGTCACATGACTCAGGTCCCATAATCACATTCCCTTAAGGGTCAAAATAATTGAAAGTTTCAACAGCTTAGACTTTCAATTACTTATTTTCAAAGACATGTGCTGATGTGCAAAGGAAAGGTACAGTATGCACTAAAGAAACAGAATGTTCTTCTGACTAGTGCATCAGGCACTTGGGTGGTGCCCACTACCCATTGCCGTGTGTGAGGTCAGTCCCTGAGAGCTGCTGCTGACCGGGGTGGGCTGAGCTCACTGCACTATCACACTGCACCAGCTCAGCACCAAACAAGTAGACCCAGCGACGAAGTGGCTGCCTCTGCCCATCCACCTCGGCAATGGAATCTGATCGTTTTATTTTTATATTCATGCATTTATATCGAAGTGTGATAGATGCCTGTTGGCATTTTCCAAATCGGTTTTTCAACCGCGTATTCTCGATGAGGAAAATGTAACTGTTCCATGCTGCCATTTTCCCTGAGCCCTCCATCCACTCAAGACTGCCTGTTCAAGGATCCCCACTGTGGTCTTCCTTCTGTACAGCCTCTGTATGGCCTCCTGTAAGGGAACAAACGTCAGCATCCATACACGTAGGTTTCTTTCTTTTCCAAAGGCCAAAACTAAGCCACAGTGCTGCAGTTTCAGCTATTTTTTGTACTTGTTGAACTCTTATGATATTCAAGGCACTGAAGTAGATGGCAAGGCGAGCTTCCTAGCCCCAAGGACACACACGGAGAGTAAAACAATGATGCAAAGCAGTGTACGGTAACTGTTACTAGCTTCACCTTTCTTGCTGTTTCCCCCAGTAGATTCCTAAGAACTTCCTGGGGGCAGGTATTATGATTTTTATTTATTTATTTATTTATTTATTTATTTATTTATTTATTTATTTTGAGACGGAGTCTCGCTCTGTGGCCCGGGCTGGAGTGAGCGGCGCCATCTTGGTTCACTGCAAGCTCCGCCTCCCGGGTTCCCACCATTCTCCTGCCTCAGCCTCCCGAGTAGCTGGGACTACAGGCGCCGCCACCACGCCCGGCTGATTTTTTGTATTTTTTAGTAGAGACGGGGTTTCACCGGGTTAGCCAGGATGGTCTCGATCTCCTGACCTCGTGATCCGCCCGCCTTGGCCTCCCAAAGTGCTGGGATTACAGGCATGAGCCACCGCGCCCGGCCGGATTATGATTTTTAACTTGTTTAACCTGTTCGTGAGTCAGCGCCTGGCATGTTGGAGACCTGAAACAAAGGTCGTTAAATGAAGGACAAATAAAATAAATAGATGATGAAAGAATGGGTGGATCAATGATGGATGGATGGACAGATGAATAGATGGGTGAAGAATGGACGGATGATAGAAATTCAGAGTAGGGAGCATTTACTGCAGGTTGAAGTATGAAGGAGGAGATAAGGCTTGAGCTGGATTCATTTATAATAAAAATGCAGATAACACCTCATACCCAGGAGTCGTCTTGTCTGATTTACTGATTCTTCCCAGAAGCAGGATGCGATACATCTCAGTGACTCATTCTATTCGCCGTATGCCATTTTACCTCCAATTATCCCATTTCCCCTCTCTCCTGACCATTTAAATCTACTGTCCTTTGAAACTTAGCTCAAAGAAGCAGGGAAACTAATGAACAAACTGCAGTCCATCCCTATAATAATAGAACACGACTCAGTAATACTAAGGAATGAAACCACTGAGACATGTGGCAACATGGATGAATTTTTTTTTTTTTTGAGACGGAGTCTCGCTCTCGCCCAGGCTGGAGTGCAGTGGTACGATCTCAGCTCACTGCAACCTCTGCCTCCCAGGTTCAAAAAATTATCCTGCCTCAGCCTCCTGAGTAGCTGGATTCAGGTGGGTACCACCACTCCCAGCTAATTTTTGTATTTTTAGTAGAGACAGGGTTTCACCATGATGGCCAGGTTGGTCTCCAACTCCTGACCTCAAATGATCCACCCGGCTTAGCCTTTCAAAATGCTGGGATTACAGGCATGAGCCACCACGCCTGGTCAGATGAATCTTAAAAGCAGTATGTAAGTGAAAGAAGCCAAAGAAGACTGCACTCTGGATAATTCCATTTGTATGACATTCTGGGAAAGACAAAACTACGGAGTCAGAAATCAGATCAGTGGTTAATGGGGGCTGGGAGAGGGGAAGGGAACTGAGTACAAAGGGACAGGGGAGAACTTTAGGGGTGATGGAAAATCCCTATCTTGACTGTACACAGCTGTGTTTTTGTCAAAGTCATCAAGCCACGTTATACACCCATACACTATGCATACTTTACACCCCAAAAGGGCACATTTCACTGTGTGTAAATTATACCTTAATAACCTTGACTTTTTAAAAGGCAAAAAAAATGGGCTGGGCACAGTGGCTCACGCCTGTAATCCCAGCACTTTGGGAGGCCAAGGTGGGTGAATCACTTGAGGTCAGGAGTTCAAGACCAGCCTGGCCAACATGGTGAAACCTCATCTGTACTAAAAATACAAAAATTAACTGGGCGTGATGGCACATGCCTGTAATTCCAGCTATTCAGGAGGCTGAGGCAGGAGAATCACTTAAACCTGGGAGGTGGAAGTTGCAGTGAGCTGAGATCACACCACTGCACTCCAACCTGGGAGACAGAGCGAGACTCCGTCTCAAAACAAAACAAAACAAAAGGCAAAAAATTGAAACCTAACTTGTGTCCTCTTCCTAAAAGTTTACCATGACCACTCTTTGCTTCAAGTGTTCACTTATCCTCACAACTCCTTTAGCAATTAATTATGCCTTGTGAGCATCTCTTCCAGTATTGTCTTGGACATCGCCTACTTTTTACTATTTCCTTTCTACATGTCCAGGTCTTCTCTCCCCAATCAGATGGTAAAAGCCTTGGAAACAGGAACTATGCAGTATTATGCGTCCTTCATCCACAACTATGAATCCAGGTCACTGACTGACACATTAGACACAAGAGATGTTCAACAAATATTTGTTGATTTGAGGAAAAAGCAGGTAAGAGAAGCTACTCGGTGTACTTCTTCATTCCAAAGTTGAATTTGATGAACAGGCTCCCAAATGCGTTTCCGCATTAATTACCAAACACAACTTTTCTCAATGCCTCTCAGGTTGTCTAAGTCAATCAGTCGTACATTTCACCCTCAGTGCTCTAGTTCATTTGTCCCTGACTAAAAGAAGAGGCTGAAGATTTCCAAGTAACCCTAGACCAGTTTAGCACACCTCCCAGAGAGTGCTTGGACTGAGCCAGTGCTGATGCCGCCTTTTTCAACCTATTGTCTTATTTCCTTGGCTGACAATTACTGGCCTCATTAAGTCTAGAGTTTTAGTATTTTAGGGGGAAAACATGACCAAAATAATTATTATACTCAACAAAATCATATTCTACTTTAATATTACAAAAACCCAACAATTTCTATTTGATTCTCCTTACATCTAAAATGCTGGGGTTTCCTATTTCCAAACTTGCCTATTTTCAATTCCTGGAAGTAAAACAGTGGCTACTTCCAGCCTTGGATTCCCCCATATTTCACTGAGTGCCACTATTTTGACTAAGTTCTTGTTTGTCTTATCACAACCTTATAGCAGGTAATTTAATAGTGATGAGTCTCCTATTGGGTGCGGGCAGTTGGTGCTACACTCACTGAATCCCCCTGCTGTAGAGCTGCATTTCTTCCACATCACAGAGCTTTGCCCAAGACCCTTTCATTGGATTCTCATTGGCTTTCTCTTCCCTGGTGAATCTATTTTCCATCAAACAGGTGGAGACATCGTTTCCTTCAGCATGTGTTTCATGCACACCTGCCCTCACCCCAACTTCCCCTCATGCCCATTGCTGGCCGTGTCACTGCTCCTGTGTTCGGCTCACTCCTGAGACAAGCTCTCCTGACCACAGGAACTGGGGACTGTGCTGAAGTGTCCTTGACGTGTCCCCCAGGAGCCAGCTTTCTTCTTTTCACTTCCTTTATCCCTTCCTTCCTTCTTTCTTTCCTCCTTCTTTCTCTCCTTCCCTCCTTTCCTTTCTTAATTCTGACACTAAATAAGATAACACAACAATATCTCAACCAAAACAGCACTCGCCATAAAAATAACTGAAAACACTAGTAAAGATTTTTTTTTTTTGGAAATGGAGTCTTGCTCTGTTGCCCAGGCTGGAGTACAGTGGCACGATATTGGCTCACCACAGTCTCTGCCTCCCAGGCTCAAGCGAATCTCCTGCCTCAGCCTCCCAAGTAGCTGGGATTACAGGCATGCATCACCACGCCTGGCTAATCTTGTATTTTTAGTAGAGACGGGGTTTCACCAAGTTGTCCAGGCTGGTCCCAAACTCCTGACCTCAGGTAATCCACCCACCCCCGCCTCCCAAAGTGCTGGGATTACAGGCACGAGCCACCACGCCCGGCCTAATAAAGTGATTTTAATCAATATATAGAAACATTTACAGATTAAAGAACGAAACCCCTATCTTTAAACTTTTAAGTTTAAACACCTATCAAAAACTCTGAAAATTATAAAATTCTTCAGGTTTTAGAAAATTACAGCTCTAAATAATGTTTCAGCCAATTCAATTGTTCTCCTCTTTCTCTAGGTGCGCCTTGAAGTAAGTTGATAAATGGGTTTGTCATTTATGCCCATTTTAGTGACTGGTGAGGTCGCTAAGGCAATGAAGCTGTGCACATCCCAACCGTTGAAGTGCACCACCATTAAACGTGGGCTGTAGCAGGTGAACCCCACCAAGAGCTCAGCCCAACACCCACAACAGTTAGAATGTGCTACAAGAATCTAGACGTGACTAGGACTCAGCCCACCTCAAAGTGACCCACAAAAGCACAAGCAAGTGCTTAGAGATGAATGTGTACAAACACACAAACAGAAAGAAACGTTTCGGGTGTGGAAAAGACAGGTCCATTTAGACCCTGCAGCTCAGACCCATTTGCGCTAGTTAAACTCCGGCTAAAGCATCCAGCCTGAGGCTCGTGGCTGCTCACGGCTGCCCTGGAAATCCTTGATTGCTTTCTAGGCAGAACCACCTCAGCAATGTTTCTCCCGTTATTCACTGTCTTAGTCCCAAGCACAGAATGAGCCAGTTCTCTATATTAACAAGGCTAAAGAAGGGGGAAAATTATCTTCAGAGAAGTCCAGAGAGAAGTGACCGAATCCTGTGTTTTTTAATAAGTAGTTGAACACGAAGAATCCTGTATTGGCAGGATCCACGGACAAGAGGTCCCCAGAAGATGTGTTGTTCTCCGGGGAAATCAAGGCAGAGAAAAAACGCCACCAATAAACTGTTTCAGAATCTGGAATTAATGTGGAGGTCACAGCTTTCATTCTTAGAGAGAAGAGGAAACAGCTATTTGGATTCCAAGGGAAGAACCATTCATCCCTATTAAAGTTCAGACTACCACAGAGCTTAGCATAGTTCACTGAAGTGCAGGTCTGAATGGGTTCCACCTCAGCCTGCCTCCATATTCCTATCAGTGACCAGGGTAGGGGTCCCCGGGGGGGGGGTGGTTAATAGGACCCTACATAATGACTGAGTTCCTCTAAGTTTAACGAAGCACCATCATCACAAAGAAAACTGGTTTTGTTTCTCAGGAACGACTGAATTCTCCCATGCACTCACTGATGTGAGCAGAGTTTTATAATGCTCTTTGAAAATTAAACCCAGCCAGGGGTGGTGGCTCACACCTGTAATCCCAGCACTTTGGGAGGCCGAGGTGGGCAGATTACTTGAAGCCAGGAGTTCAAGACCAGTCTGGCCAACATGGTGAAACCTCGTCCCTACTAAAAATACAAAAATTAGCCAGGCATGGTGGCTCACGCCTGTAATCCCAGCTACTCGGGAGCCTGAGGCAGGAGAATCACTAGAACCCAGGAGGCAGAGGTTGCAGTGAACCGCCGAGGTCGAGCCACTGCACTCCAGCTTGGGCAACAGAGCAAAATCGTCTAAAAAAAAAAAAAAAAAAAGTAAGCCTAAGCCTGGGCAACACAGGGAGACCTCATCTCTACAAAAAATTTTAAAAATTAGCTGGGCATAGTGGTGTGTACCTGTAGTCCCAGCTACTCAAGAGGCTAAGGTGAGAGGATTGCTTGAGCCTGGGACGTGAAGGCTGCAGTGAGCCATGACTGCACCACTGCACTCCAGCCTGGAAACAGAGCAAGACTTTGTCTCACACAAAAACAAAAAAACTTAAGCCCACCAGGGGGATAATTAAACTTTCCAAAGGCATTGTATCCACATGAAATTCAAATTATATGAAGAGAAGTTACCAATCCAGTTATAGACAAAATAAAATGGAAGAGGTTCAGCTCTCTATGCCCCTGGTATATTATTCTGGAAATAATAACAATCTTTTTAAATTATTTCTTTTATATGAATCGGTAACACTTCTTAAGTTTCAGGTAGTGTGAAATGCTTTATATATGTTACCTTGTTCAAGTCTCTCCATAATCCAGTGAAGGAGGTATTACTACTGACATTTTATAGAGGAGGAAAGTGAGGCTGAGCGAATGAGGTAACTTCCCCAAAGACACCCAGCCAGCAAGTGCCAGGATCAAAACATAAAAGCAGGTCTGGCTGGAGTCATCCGGACTATACCCTTGCCTAAAGAAAGGGCTGAATTCAGCCTACACTGCAGCACAAGTCACATGAAATAGCACAGTTCAGTTGGCTTCCCTCCTCCACCAGCATGCAGGCATTTCAGCAAAAGAAAGGAAAGAGCATTGTTTATTCTAGGAGCGGGGAGGGGGGAGGGATGGCATTGGG
Organism: Theropithecus gelada; assembly: GCF_003255815.1. Classification (NCBI taxonomy): domain Eukaryota; kingdom Metazoa; phylum Chordata; class Mammalia; order Primates; family Cercopithecidae; genus Theropithecus; species Theropithecus gelada. Next base: position 57,417,066 of record NC_037685.1, on the reverse strand, counting down.
AGTTATACCTGATGTAAATGACGAGTTGATGGGTGCTGACGAGTGAATGGGTGCAGCACACCACCATGGCACAAGTATACATATGTAACAAACCTGCACGTTGTGCACATGTACCCTAGAACTTAAAGTATAATAAAATAAAATAAAATAAAGAAAGGAAAGAGCAATATAAACTTCTTGCATGGCTAATGTGGTCCCTAACGACACTGGGTTCAGGGTTAAACCACTAAAACACTGGCGCTCTGGACATCAAAAGACTAACTAAAGCCCTTTGGAAAGGGCTTCCCCGCGGTTTATGGAACATGGAGCTGCTTATGTGGAAGAAACACTGAGCAATACAGCTCAGCAAAGCAGCCACTGGTGCGGCCCAACCCGTGGCATGTCCCACCCATCCCTGCACTTGCTCAAGGCAGTGTCACACGGCCCTGCAGCTTTTCACTGCCCCTCCTGGGACTCCTGACTGCCAGGAAACGAGGGTGGGGGTTCTAGAATCATAAGGGATTTAAGATTCATGAACACCAAGAGACAGAAGAGGCAAACAGAACTTAAATAATAAAACAATCAGAAAAAGATTTTAAAATAAGTGTAATTCATAACCTCCAGGAAATGGGTGCATATTCAATACATGAAGCAATACTAGGCTGTTATGAAAAAAGAGTCAGTTAGAAATCTTTCCAAGAAAAAATGTAATTGTTGAAATAAGAACTTAATAGATACTACAAACTGGAGAGGAAAAAACAAAACAACGCAAACCAAAGCTGAAGGGCGAATCACCGAACAAGAAGACAAAGCCAAGAGTTCTTCAAAAATGGGGCCCAAAGAGATTTAAGGAAAATTAAGAAAGCTGGAAGCAAAGACAGAAGTGGCAAGAGCAGTCTAATTCCAGAGTTGCCACCAGAACAGGGAGAATGCACAGGAGGCCACTCTCGAAGATGTGAGACATAAGGACTTCTCCACCAAAAACAAAGACCCGGCGTCAGATTGCAAGATCTTTCCAGTGTTGACCAGACAACAAATGGAATAAAAGAAATACTTAAACCATCGTATTGAAATTTCAGAACATCAAAGATAGATATATCATTAAAAACTAATGAAAACAAAAAAAAAATAGCTAAGCTACAAAGGAACAAGAACCAGATTGATATCTATGCTCATCAGCAAACCTGGGTACGAGTAAGATAATAAAGCAGTGTACCAGAGAAAAAGAATTTTGAATCTAGAATTCCTTAGACAGCAAAACTGTCACTTACTTGTGAAGATGACATGAAAGCATTTTTAGGGACATGAAAAAAATCAGACAGATGGCCACTCACAGATGCTCCCTAAAAGATCCTCAGGGATCTACTCCAGCAATGAGAATGAAACCCAAGGAAGCACAGCTGAGGAAAGAAAGTCACACACACCTGTTACCCAGAGAAAACTAATTACTCTCTGGAACCAACTCAGGTGACTATGACAAGGAAGAAAGTAGGGGAGAGTCAGGGGTAGGGAGTAAAACCGTGCCAAGGTTTTTGCCTTCTTTTTGTTTGGAGAGGGTCTCTGTGGAGAGGAAAAAGATATATATATACTAATTAACTCTAGCCATTGCTAGGGACAGAGTAAGTAAACACTATATGCATAATTTAAGCATACCCTCTCAAAGAATAAATTTAAATATATAATTTCAAAAAGCTAAGCAAAAATATTATCAAAAAACCTTGAAACGCCGGAAGTATAATTCATGAAAGAACATACTGATAAGTTGGATTTCGCTAAAATTAAAATTTCACCCTTGCAAAAGACACTGTTAAGAGAACGAAAGACAAGCCATGGACTGGAAAAGGATATTTGGAAAACGTACCTCTGATTTTTTTATAAAGGACTGGTATCCAAAATATACAAAGAACTCTTCAAACTCAAAACTAGGAAAACAAACAACGCAGTTAAAAAATGGACCAAAGACGCATGTCTGTAATCCCAGCGCTTTGGGAGGCCGAGGCGGGTGGATCACAAGGTCAGGAGATTGAGACCATCCTGGCCAGTATGTCCAAACCCCATCTCTACTAAAAATACAAATATTAGCTGGGCACAGTGGTACATGCCGGTAGTCCCAGTGAGGCAGGAGAATCTCTTGAACCCAGGAGGAGATTGTAGCGAGTTGAGATCGTGCCACTGTGCTCCAGCCTGGCAACAGAGTGAGACTCTGTCTCAAAAAGAAAAATGACAAAAGATCTGAACAGATGTTTCACCAAAGAAGATACACAGATGGCAATTAAATATGGAAAAACGCTGAACGTCATATGTCATGAGAAAACTACAAATTTAAATAACGAGACACCACTACACATCTATCAAATGGCTAAAATTCAAAACACTGAAAGCACCAAATGCTGATGAGGATGTGGAGCAATAGGAACTCTCATTCACTGCTGGTGGGGATGCAAAATGGTACAGCCACTTTGGATGACAATCTGGCAGTTTCTTCCAAAATACTCTTAGCATATGAACCAGCAATCACACTCCTTGGAATTTTCCCAAAAGACATGAAAACTTATGTCCACACAAAAACCTGCACAGGAGTATTTATAGCAGCTTTATTTATAATTTCAAAAAGTAAAAGCACCCAAGATCTTCTTCAGGAGGTGAATTGATAAATTGTGGTACATCTAGGCAACGGAGTATGATTCAAGGATAAAAAGAAATGAGCTGTCAAGCCATGAAATGACATGGGGGAACATTAAATGCATCTTGCTAAGTAAAGGAAGCCAATCTGAACAGGCTTCATACTATATGATGCTAACTACATGACACTGTGTAAAGAGCAAAGCTGTAACTATGGAGACAGTAAAAAGATCAGTGGTTGCAGAAGGTTACAGAGGAAGGATGGGATGAACAGCTGGAGCACAGGGGATTTTTAGGGCAATGAAACTCTTCTGTATGATACTATAATGGGGGATACCTGTCATTATACATTGTCACGGTGTGACACAGTGTGACATCATGGTGTGACTTCTGGTGCTGAATTCATAGTGTTAACACGGACAACATCACAGTGTTCACACAGATGCCATCCCACTTCCTCTGCACAACACTGCCAACATTGCCCTGTAATATCTTCTCAACATACCATCCTGCATAGAAGAGCCTGGCGGGTAGTCTCAGAACTCCGGACTAGCTCTCCTACCCTGGGGCTCTTCAGCCACACTCTGTACCCACACTCAGAAGGCCAAGATCTCCACTGAAAAATATCACAGACTGCAGACAACACAGCTCTCACCATGTGGACTCACAAATTATGAGTGAAATCAAAGTAACCACACACTGATACAAGTTATCGGACTACTAATCATCACCCAGTATTATCTTGGTTGCCAGCACTGTGTTTATTATCACAGCCCATAATTTCATCAATGTAGTTTAAAAGAAAGGCCTAAAAACTCCGTCTTGAACAATTTTAAAAGTCCAGCAGCAGCCCCTGGTAATAAAACCTACCTTTGTCTTCCTAGCAGGACTCAGAGCCACTCACAACCTAATGGTATTTGAACATTATCTATTCAGACTTTTTCTCTGTTGTATTTACTTTCTCCATTTTTCCGACATTGGAGAAAGTAATGTGTTATGAAGAAAATGTGCACTAACGGGAACACATTTTTAAATGTGTTGCTTTAAAAGGTGCTCTACTCCAATCAATGACTGGTCTCTGAGAAGAAAAAAGTGCTGCTGAGATGCCCACTGGTCTTAAAGAAGGTTGTTGTGTAGGGTATTAAGATTTGTCATGCAGTCAAAAGTGAGATTAACCATAAATCTGACTTTTGGAGTGAGGAGCGTGTTGAAGATCCTCTCCATAAATACTGACTGATAATATCAGACAATACTAAAAGACTCAGGCAAACAGATTCTATTAGAGATTAGGTTCAAAGAAATATAATATTATTTCCTAGTGCCATAACCCAGTTCATTTTCAAAATTAACTTAAGGTGGATATCTCAGAGTGTGCCTGAGGGAGACATTCACTCAAGAGGAAGATAAATAACCCTGAAAAAAAAAATGCTGGAGGGAGGGGGCAGGGAAGAAAAACAATTTTTTTTTAATACTTGGAGAATCCAAAGACATGGCTTTAGTTCTTTCACACTGGTACTATCGTTGGAAGATCAGACAAGTCCCTGGATCTTCACCTTTCATGACCTTGGTTTCCCTGTGAAGCAACGGGGGTGTTGACTGTCAGATAATTTTATTTCTGAAAGTCTGCAATTCCATAAATAATCAATTAAAGTATTTGGACTAGATGATCTATAATTTGTTCACCAATAGAAATATAATGCAGACCACATATACAATTTTAAACTTTCTAGCAGCTGCACTAAAAAAGTAAAAGGAAATACATAAAATAATTTTAATAATATATTTTATTTAACCTCACATATCCAAAATATTATTTCGATATATAATAAACAGAAAACATGGTGAATGAACTGTTTCATTTTCCTTTTTCGTACTAAGTCTCAGAAATCCAGTGCATATTTTACCGTTACAGCCCAGCTCAGTCGTGACTCACCATTTCTTCAGCCACACCCAGCTAGTGGCCACTCTACTGCACAGCAAAGATCTGCAAAGTCACCTTCAACTTGAATAATCTGACTCTACAGAGTATTGCCTGCTCTGTACGAAGTCTCTCGGGGCTCTCTAAAGGACAGATATTAGACAAGCAAGGTACAAGCTCAACAATTCTACTTGCCCAAGACCAGGGAGAGCTCCTCCCTCATCTCTCATCTCCCTCGCTTCCATTTGTACGGCTTGATTGCAACCCAGCTGTTTTCCATTATCACTTGCACTTCTCTCTGATGCCGCCCAGGTTCAGGTCTCATTATTTTGCACCTGGAGTCTTATAACAGGCCCTAACTGTGCATTTCATTTACAATCTTCACTCATCCCTGTGTTTGCATCCAGCCGAGAAACCTATTCAGTTGCCTGCCCACACTGGTGTCTTCCCTTCCGGAAAATCTGCCCAAACTCTTAACACCAGAAAATCAGACACTAGAAGAGTTCAATCGAGTTGAACGAATGTATTTCCAAGCTTCAGGAAGGGGCAACAGGAAAATGAACTTAGAGTGGATCCAGAAAGACTGTGTGTTTCTGTTATTCTCTCCAGCACAAATGGACAGCAGACTAACTTGGGGACATGGCAGGCTGGGGCGGAGCACGCCGCAGAAACGGCACACTATCTTACACGTTTAGCAGGGCCCGCTCCGCCGAGTCCCAGAAGACCCCTTAGTTTGTTTGCTACATATACAGTAACCACTGCTTTGAGGGTTAAACACAGAAATTCCGCAGTTTTAAAACCAATGTTATGTTTCCTCGATGCATTAGAATAAAGACAATAAAAAGAAAATGGAAGAGACTTAAATAAGGATAATCATTATGTGGCTAAAAATAGCTGATAAGAGGCCTGATCCCATGGTGCAGTGACTGAATATATAATCAGCCAGGACACTGTTCTCTCCTTTGAATATGAATGAACTGCTCCCCAATACTCACATATCATGACCTTGAAAAAAGCAACTGTCTTTGAACTAAACATCTGGAATGAGATTGCAAATGTCAGCACAGAGAAGTACTCACTCATTCCGTGGAGTAGTTCACTTACCCTAGTTTCCTACATAATCAGTCTCTGTAATGTGCTTAAAATATTTACAGTAATCCTGGGATCCTCGGTGCCGTGTCTGGCTTACACAGTATCTCTAGAGACAGAAAAGGGAGAAGGAGCACCCGAATGCTTCCCTGCAATGTGTGAAATGTACATTGCTGATGATTTGGCAAAAGATTACACAAGACAGGAACACTTACTTCTGAATGCAAAACCTCTGAATCAAAAGTAACGAGCCTGCCTTAACATTCTCTGCAAAAGAGGGGAAAAGGAAAAACACATTTCTCCTATCTGGAGTATTTCTTCTCTCCTGCCTTTACTTAAAAAGAAAAGTATACAAATGGGTATATAGAATTTTTAAATGGGAAGCAATAACAATATATTTCTCAGAGGGATGGTGTGAAGACCAGTAAGAAAAATATGCGAAAAACACTAAAGACGTATTCGTAATTACCTTTATTATCTTTATTCTCACACCACCAGACTCACTTCCTTTGCTCTCTTCCCAACAGCACTGCCTGCCCTCAGTGGCGCAGTATCAGGTGGGCAGAGCTACAGAGTAGCTAGGACAGCAGGGACGGAGCTAGGACAGCAGGGACGGAGATAGCCAAGTGCTGTCAGTTATGCGGGCTAGTGAGGAATATGTGGAGGAGCTGCTTCACGCGCAATTTTGGAACCCTGTAGCTATTCACCCTGTATATGGAACAGATGCTAAAAAGAAAAAAAACATGTCAGCTTGGAAAGCAGAAACCCATACTAACCAACTCTGAAGTGAGATCTCCAGTGAAAGCCAAAAATAACAAAGTTCTCTTCTCTGTGACAAGAAGAGGGTGTTAAAAATTCAGGCAACCTGAAGCAAACCAATCAAAATGGCATAAATCTTCCTGTAACATTTTACCATATTCCTGAATGCAGCTTTTTCTACACTCACCTGGGAATGATCGTGATGGAAAGCAAAATGGGCAGTATTTATAAACTAATGATTACCAAAAAAAAAAAAAAAAAACCATGCAAAACTCTGGGGAAAAAACAGAATGAGGATTAGATCACTTTTTAGCATGAAATATATATGACAAGCTTAACAGGGGCAGGGCAGGGGGAAGAAATGAAGCATCAGAGCAAGAGACCTGTTCACACAAACGCGCGCACACGTATCAGTGGTAATATTGGGCCCAGTAGCCCTCCTCCATCACAGCTGGGGAGCGACCAGCATCATTCATGTGCTCTTTGTTTTTCTTTAGAGAAAGGGTCTTGCTCTGTTGTCCAGGCTGGAATAAGGTGGTGCAGTAGCTCATTGCAGCCTCGAATTCCTGGGCTCAAGTGATCCTTCCACCTCAGTCTCTCAAGCAGCTGGGACTACAGGCATGTGCCACGATGCCTGGCTATTTATAAATTTTTTGTAGAGATGGGGTCTCACTATGTTGTACAGGCTGGTCTCGAACTCCTGGCCTCAAATGACCTCCCAAAGTGCTGACATTACACACGTGAGCCACCAGGCTTGGTCATTCAAGTACTGTTTTGTTTTGTTTTGTTTTGTTAGAGACAGGGTCTTACTCTGTCGCCCACACTGGAGTGCAGTGGTGCAATCTTGGCTCACCACAACCTCCCCCTCACAGACTCAAGTGATTCTCCTGCCTCAGCCTGCTGAGTTACAGGGATTACAGGCGCACACCACAACCACCTGGCTAATTTTTATACTTTTAGGGTTTCACCATGTCGGCCAGGCTGGTCTTGAACTCCTGACTTCAAATGATCCACCTGTCTCGGCCTCCCAAAGTGCTGGGAGCGCAGACATGAGACACTGTGCCCAGCCCATCCAGGTACTTTTACGACACATCTGTGCAGGCAGACCCAGGAAGCCACTGGGGTGTGACAGGTCCCCACGCCTTACTCTATTCCTGGAAGGGCTCTCTCCTTTCCTAGAGTAGGTCCTGTTTCTGTGTTTGCCCTTGATGATGATGGGGAGAGACTCCCAGGGCATGGGTGAGATCACTTTTTTATTTTTAGCCCTTCTTAATGGTTGTTAACATTCGTGCTGAGCACTTTTCCCAGCCTAAGTGGATGTAAATAATATCTTGTATCCAGTGTGGTATTGACCAGAAGTTATATTTAGTAAATGTAAAGATCCAAGGAGGAAGAATAGAGACCCTTCTTTAGAGGCACTGTATACACTTCCTCTCATAAATGCTTAAAAACATTTTTGAAAACAACTATAAAATATTCCATTGCCTAGCTGGCACCTCTGTCTGAGGGGGTTTTAAGATAACGTATTCGTTGTAAATGTAAAACCAATTATTGGACAACAGAAGGCATCCACAGAGGTGCTTACTGGCCACGTGTGGGGTAGAAGACAGCCTTGTAGGCAGGACTCCTTTCAACAGAAGGTGATGACCTTCAGAGCCCCTAGACGATGAACAACACTCTATCCAGATTCAGAGCTCCTGGTGAGTAAGCGCTTATTTCTGTAACCATTTACACCTGGATAATCACAGTAACCAGAACATTTCAGTTCTCCTGTGATGACTATGCAGTCCTCTCCTAGTTAGGCCTCCATCATTAGATTTAGAGGGGAAAATAATAAAGGAAGTTTTTGCCAATTCTTCTATTACATAGGATAAATGCCTAGATGGAGGACTTTGCCTCAGATGACGATGGGCAGCATGGGAGAAATCTGACATGCTGTCTATATCATCTTGATTATGTGTCAATTAATGCATGCACTTACATGCACATACCCACAGACCACTACCAACCACCCATGAAGTGCAAACTCTTATTTTTATCTGTAACAGAAGTAAAGGAACCTTTTGAATGTCATATAGGTAGAAATGACAGTGTTAAAACCTGAATTCAGGCAGGGTACGGTGGCTCATGCCTGTAATCACAGCACTTTGGGAGGCTGATGCGGGCGGATCATGAGGTCAGGAGATCGAGACCATCCTGGCTAACATGGTGAAACCCCATCTCTATTAAAAATACAAAAAAAAAAAAAAATTAGCCTGGCGTGATGGCAGGCACCTGTAGTCCCAGCTACTCGGGAGACTGAGGCAGGAGAATGGCGTGAACCCGGGAGGCGGAGCTTGCAGTGAACCGAGATCGCACCACTGCACTCCAGCCTGGGTGACAGAGCGAGACTCCGTTTCAAAAAAAAACTGAATTCTCTTTAACCCTAAAGTCTGGGGTTTTAACCCCTAGATATACTGCCCTTGAGAAACTTCCAAACAGAATCTAGACCATTAGACCAAGTTCAAAAGCTGCCCATGACAGAGATGAGTAAAATCTGTAATTACTGAGCACACACAGGGTAGTACAGGGAATGGAAGCAGGAGAAATTAATTATTATCTTTATTTCCTGTCAAGGAAGAGAAAACAATATAGAATCAATGAGAGTATTCTGTTCCATTTAGATCTGATATTGAACTAGGCAGGTGGACAATAAGAACCACATTGGACTTGCTAATTAGCTGGTCCTGACAGAAATTACGCAGCAAGTAAGGAATTTCTCTGAATTGTTTTTTCCATTTGTGAAGTGAAGGGATCAGACCACCTCTGAGACATCCTCCAGCTATTACATTCTCACATTAGCTCTGCTTGTATTTTCAGCTGCCCTGATTCTCCTCCTTGAAACTTAAGGCAAGTTGTTCTGGCAAAAACAGCAAACATACATTAAAAAACATCTTTGATGACCAGCAGAGGGCAGGGTGAATTGGGCATGGAATTTAGAGGAGGGCTCCAGGGGCAGTTTCTAGAAGATTTGTAACCCTGATTGGGGGCGGTGGCTCATGCCTATAATCCCAGCACTTTGGGAGGCCGAGGTGGGTGAATAACGAGGTTAAGAGATCGAGATCATCCTAGCCAACATGGTGAAACCCCGTCTGTACTAAAAATACAAAACTTAGCTGGGTAAGGTGGCGCGCGCCTGTAGTCCCAGCTACTCTGAGGGCTGAGGCAGCAGGATTGCTTGAACCCGGGAGGCGGAGGTTGCAGTGAGCTAAGATCACACCACTGCACTCCAGCCTGGCGACAGACTCAAAAAAAAAAAAAAAAAAAAGGAATATTTGTAGTTCTCTGGGTTCTGCATTTGGTCTGTGCACTTCCTGCCTGCCTGTTCTTTCACGAAGTCCAGAAATTCAGTAAGATAGGGAAGAGCTTCTGCCCTAGACAGCACTGATGCTGTCGTCCATAGAGAGCAACGTCCTTCCTTTCTGTCCCCACTGCTCCCCTCCCACAACCCCGACACCCATATTCACATGCACACAGTTAATTTCCTTACTCATCTAGGTCAAGGTGAGAGCAGAGAGTTGAGAGCTCTTCCCAAGTACATTATAATCACTGCCTAGACCATAAGCTCCATGAGACACACTGCTGTATTCACTGCTCTGTCTCTAGCACCTAGAACCATGCCTGGCACATAGAAGGCACTGATACATATTTGTCACTGACTTTGTTTCCATTCCAAGGGGCTCCACCCTGAGCAGACTGTAAGCACTATAAGGGCAGGAGGATCCCCATGGTCACAAATCTTTGGATTTTCATCATTTGGCAAAATGAGACACACTGGCACCAAGCAGATATTTGGGGAAAGGTAAAACTGATCAAAGTGCAATTGAATGTGCAGAATCAAAGATGGTTCAGACAAGAAAATATTCCAGAATTATTTTTAAAAAGAATATACAGCTCAGCATATAATCTTGAGGCTGACTATGACCTGCAATCCTTTCATCATTAGTTTATTTTTTAAAAATGAAAAGTAGCAGACTTCATTAAAAATCACACATCTTTGTTTAGTATTTTTATGGGAGTACACGACTGTCAGGCCCTTTGCCCCTGTTTCCATCAGTGTCCCCAGAAGCCCACACTATGCAGATCCTCTTTCTTCCCCATACATTATGCAAATACCCTAAACAGACCCAACCTCAGAGCCTCCACTCTGTCTCCTGGAACTTTCAGCCTGTCATCAGCAAGATCCCCCACAACCCGACCCCTCTGACTATTCCTGAAACTTCTTGCCTTAACTGCTGTGCCAGGAGGACCCTGCTCCCCACGGTTACTCTCAGATCACTGCCTTCCCCCTTGCTCCCTAAAAGCTTCCTGCGTTGATGTTCATGCCGTCAGACTACAGGACAGTCTCAGAACAAAGTGACCTCTCTTGAACTCACATCTTCCCCCAGCTACCTGTCAATCTGCTTCTCCCCCGCTTTCCTGCAATATTCACCCAAAAGAGTTTTCTGGACTTGCTGTTTCCAGTTCCTGTCCTGTTACTCTCTTACACCTGCTCTATCAGGCACTGTTCCTCACAATGATAGGTTAACAGCTCTCTTCAAGATCACCAGTGACCTCCACTGACACGACAGTTCTCCAGTCTCATCTTCACTGAGCTCAGCAGCACTGGACACAGGTGCACCCCACCCCTCCCTGAACATCTCCTCACTGAGTTTCAGAGCACCCCCTCTGGGTTTCCAGGGACCTCCCTGGCCATCCTCTCAGGCCCTTTCTGTTGTCCCTCATCTCCCTGACCTCAAAATGTTAGAGTGCCCAGCACTGTATCCAAGGACCCCTCTTTTCTAGGTCACATCTATACATATTGACAGCTGATCACATAATTCTTAGGGGCCGGTGTGAAATGAAAATGTGGGCCCCTTGTTCAAAAATTAAGACTTTCAAGACAGCAACATTGGGCAGAACATCCAAGCAAGTGCCTACTCTTGTAAGAGGCAGACTCTGAGCAGCTGCAGGGTATACACTCTTGGAGCCGGTCCTGCCGACGACTCTTGAATGCAGATACCTTGCACACTCCCCGGAGCCCAGACTCATAAACCCAGCTCTCTACTAATCATCTCCACTTGGCTCTGCGGTAGGCATTTCAGACCAAATTCTTCACACCTGCCCTCTCCGCAAAAGAGAACCCTGGTCCTCCGCAGCTTCCCCATCTCAGCAAGGGGTGCATTCCTCCGGTGTCTCAGACCAACACCCTTGGGGCCATCTTTAATTCTTTTATTGTACTGAAGCCCCACATCCAAATCACAAGCAAATGCCTTTGGCTCCACCTGCGAAGGTACAGAGGGTGTCCCCAGGTCTCCCCAGGCTGCCGCCACCTCACGCCTGTATCCCTGCGCCCTCCCACTGTCTCTTGGCCGCAGCTCTTCCCCGCTATTTAGTCTTGACCCTGCGCCCAGTGACCCCTTCAGGCTGGGATTCTCCTTAAAATGAATATGAAAGTGTCCTGACTTTACCCAAGTTTAACAAACATTGGCTTAAATTACCTGGTAAGCTTGCTTCCCTCTCACGTTACTCAACTACAGAAATACGAAAGTCGCTTATTTTCATGCGCCTATTTTCTCAAAACAAATAAAAAAGCACGAAGACAAGTGACCCCAGCTCCAAACTGTACACCCTCTACCTTCCTCATGTCAAAGATCTGCCTGCAAATTTGCCGCAGTCCTGAAACGGTAAGAAATCATTTTGGGGGCTCCTCTCTACGTCTGCATTAACTAATGGTCTAGGTACCCTTATCAAGTGTCATAGCCACATAACATCCAGCTGCACGACATCATGGTTTCTAAATGTGCTCTACAATCATAGAACGCAGGCCTCTAACAGTGCGAGGGGTCGGGGACGTTATATGCGTTTTTGGGTTTAGGTTTCCAGTTCCAACACCCAGGCGCCTGCAGGCAGGGTGTGTGTGCACCTGTGTGTGTGCGCGCGCGTGTGCATGTGTGTGTTCGTCTCCAGGTGGTTGTATGCACGGACGGTTATGAGCCAGTACGTCGCCGCTGTGCGCGCGAGGACCCGGGGCTCCAAGTGGTGAGAATCACTGGAGGAACCTTTCGGATGCCTTTTCCCCCCTCTGCCTTTGAGCTCTGCAGCACCGCGGGCCGGCCGCCGGCGGGGAACGCTGCATCTTCCCGCGCCACCCAACAGTGCCCACCACCGCGGGGACTGCCGCCTAGGTCACCTCCCTGAGCCGCATCCGCGCGTAGGGGCGCACGGGCACGCGCGCAGGGCGCGCGCACACACACACACGCACGCGCACGCGCGCACACACATCTGTAGAGGGACGAGCCGGGGGGTCTCTGACGCCCGCCGCTCCCGTCGCCCGGGCCTGGGGCCTTTTGGCCCCGCAGGTGCAGCGACGCCCAGTCCCCGTGCGGCCAGCGCGCGGCGTCCGCGGATCCTGCAGCCCGGGGAGCCCGGGGAGCCCAGGGAGGGGAGCAGCGCGCGGGCGGGGCAGTGTCGCAGAACCGCAGACGCGCCCCGCGCCGCCCCCGCCCCGGGCCCACCCCCCACCCCGCCGCGCCCCTCCCAGCTCACCCACGGACGAGCGGATCCTCGACCTCCGCGGCAGGGACATCTTAAGAGCCTTGTCCAGGCCTGCGCCGTTCAGCATCTCGCCCGTGTGGGGGGCTCGGAGGCCCCGGGCGAGCGACGGAGGCTACGCGCAGGGCTGGGCGCAGGGTCCGCGGCCCGAGGGCCATGGGTGGGCCAGCACCTCGCCGGGCTGCTAGCTGGCCGGGACCGCCCGCGCCTGTGCCGGGCAGCGCCCGAGGCTGCGCCGTCCGTGCCGCAGCGGCCAATGCGGCAGCGCCCGCGAACGGCACCGCGGCGGGCCCCGCTGGCCCGGGCTGCGGCGTGGGGGCGGGGGACCGGCCCTGAGCGGAGCCCCGCGGGAGGAGGAGCGGACGGGAGGCTGGGAGGGATCCGCAATGTTACGCAGGACGGGGGGCTTTTAGGTGTCGGGGAAGGCGATGGGGAGGGCTTGGTGGGGTGGGGGATTGGGCCTGTGCTTTCGTGGGCTCTTCCAGGAGAGGGGTGCCCCTGGGGGACTTGGAGTCTCTGCCTGTCTGCTGCCTATTTACCTGCCTGTCACTTGTCATGTGGAAGTGGAGGCGCTGTGATCCCCCAGGACGCATCCTGCCCCTTTCTTTTCGCAATTTCTGTTCTTCCGTGCCCAGCCTGGTGGTCTCTGTTCAGGGTCTTCGTGGAAGGGTTATTTCCAAAGTGTCTGATGTGTGGCTTGGCACTAGAGAAGGTCGGGGGTCTCCAGCCCCCCACTCTACACAGCCTGCCCGGCATTCTAACCAGCATATTAAAGCTGCAGGTAGCCCTAAGGAACCTTAGCAGCACTCTCCCGCGAGCACACGCACACGCACACGCACAGACCCATCGACACACACTCACACTTTCTTTCATAAAACAAAACCATCGAGAGGTAAGGTGACTTGTCCAAGGTCACTTGATCTATTTTTTGTTTTTACTTATCGCATAATGTTTAGACTGTGCTTGATCTTTTTGGGCACAATCCCATGAAGATAAAAAGCTAAATCTTTATCGTGCCTGTGACATTCTGACCTCGGAGCAAAAACGGAACAAAACAAAAATAAAACCGTTCAGGTGAAAGTCTGACCTTGCATTTACTGATGCGATCATTACATATCTTTTAACCTAAATTAACATTAGGGACTGACAAGGAGGAGTACAGAGTTCAGCAGGAAGAATCTGTGCTAGCAAAGACAGCAGTGCGGCCTGAGCCCTTCCTGCCTGGCCTCTGCTTCTGATTTTATTTTCTTTTACTTTTTTTTTTTTTTTTTTTTAGTCGGAGTTTTGCTTTTGTTGTCCAGGCTGGAGTGCAATGGCGCGATCTCGGCTCACTGCAACTTCTGCTGCCCGGCTTCAAGCGATTCTCGTGCCTCAGCCTCCCGAGTAGCTGGGATTATAGGCGCCTGCCACCACGCCCGGTTAATTTTTGTATTTTTAGTAGAGACAGGGGTTTCACTATGTTGGCCAGGCTGGTCTCGAACTCCTGACCTCAGGCGATCCACCTGCCTCAGCCTCACAAACTGCTGTAATTACAGGCGTGAGCCACCACACCCAGCCTTTGCTTCTAATTTTCTTAAGAACATCCAGGCCAGGCAAGTTACATTGAAAACTGCAGGCTGGTAAGAATCTACACTAAATGTAGCTTCAGTTAGGGTTCTTTACCTGTCTCTTCTGGGCCCTCAAAACATTTTCTGATAAAAAAATGCATCTTTGGCCGGGCGCGGTGGCTCACGCCTAGAATCCCAGCACTTTGGGAGGCCGAGGTGGGTGGATCACGAGGTCAGGAGATCGAGACCATCTATGGTATTAGACCCCCATGTACGTGGCATATGAATAGACAAATAGATCACTGAACATTAACAAAATTAATGATACCATTACCAATCAAACAGTATTAAGTATTAAGTAACATTAAGTCCTTTAATGTTGTTCTTACAGACATGAGCTACTGCATCTGTCTACATAAACACTTGTATTTTTTAGTAGAGACGGGGTTTCACCATGTTAGCCAAGATGGTCTCGATCTCCTGACCTTGTGATCCACCTGCCTTGCATCCCAAAGTACTGGGATTACAGGCATGAGCCACCGCGCAAGTCTTTTTTGTTTGTTTGTTTGTTTGTTTGTTTTTTAGACAAGGTCTCACTTTGTCACCTAGGCTGAAGTGTACGGGTATGATCTTGGCTCACCGCAGACTCGAATTCCTAGACTCAAGCGATCTTCCCACCTCACCCTCTCGGGTAGCTGGGACTACAGGTGAGCACCAACACTTCCGGCTTATTTTTGTATTTTGTGCAGGCTTTCACCACATTGCCCAGGCTGGTCTTGAACTCCTGAGTTCAAGTGATCCACCAGCCTGGGCATCCCAAAGTGCAGGGATTACAGGTGTGAGCCACTGCACCTGGCCTGGAATTTTTGTTTGATGTGTTCACTTACCTATTCCAACACTTAAAAACATGTCTGACACATAATAGTTGCTCACAAATATTTGTTAGCTAATTAGATGAATCTAGAAATGGTGTATACATAAGAATGAGTTGCATAATATGCAAATGGACAATAAGCATGTGAATGAAGATGTTCAACATTAGTCATTAGGGAAATGCAAATCAAAAGCACAATGAGATATTACTTCATGCTCACTGGGATGGCTATTAATAAAAAAGACAGACAATAAAGGATATGAAACCTTCATACATTGCCAGTAAGAATGTAAAATGGTGCAGCAACTTTGGAAAACTTTGGCAGTTCCTCAAAATATTAAATGTAGAGTTACCATATGACCCAGCACCTCTGCTTCTAGGTATATACCCCAAGATAATTGGAATCATGCATTGACACAAAAATCTTTCCATGCGTATTCGTAGTAGTAATACTCAATAGCCAAAAAACGGAAACAGATGTTCATCAGCTGATGCTTGGATGAATAAAATGTGTTATACCCACACAATCAAATATTTGACAATAGGCCAGGCACAGTGGCTCGTGCCTGTAATCCTAGCACTTTGGGAGGCTGAGGCGGGCGGATTGCCTGAGCTCAGGAGTTTGAGACCAGCCTGGGCAACACAATGAAACCTGTCTCTACTAAAATACAAAAAGCCAGCCAAGTGTGGCAGCGTGTGCCTGTAATCCAAGCTACTCAGGAGTCTGCGGCAGGAGAATTACTTGAACCAGGAGGCAGAGATTGCAGTGAGCCGAGATCGCGCCACTGCACTCCAACCTGGGTGACAGAGACTCCATCTCCAAAAAAATAAAAAATAAAAAAAGTTATTTGACAATAGAAAGGAATGAAGTACTACTCGTACATGCTACAACATGGATAGACCTTGAAAACCTTATGTGAAGTGAAAGAAGATGGTCACATTTATATAAACTAATCCAGAACATGCTAGAGAGGCAGAGAGTAATGATTACCTAGGGCTTAGGGTGGAATAAGGAGTAACAAAATGTTCTTACGGGGTTTGTTTTTTGGAGGAGGGGGAGGTGACAAAAAATGTTCTAAAACTAGACTGTGGCCAGGCATGGTGGCTTGTGCCTGTAATGCCAGCCCCTTGGGAGGTCAAAGTGGGAGGATCATTAGAGGCCAGGAGTTCAAGACCAGCCTGGGCAACACAGAGAGACCTTATCTTAAAAAAAAAAAAAAAATTAACCAGGTATAGTGGCACATGCCTGTAGTTCCAGCTACTTGGGAGGCAGATGCTGGAGGACTTTTTGAGCCCGGGAGTTGGAGGTTGCAGTGAGCTATGATCACCCCACTGCACTCCAGTCTGGGTGAAGAGACTATCTCTAAAAAAAAAATTTTTTTTTTTTTTTGACAGAGTCTCGCTCTGTCACCCAAACTTGAGTGCAATGGTGCAATCTCAACTCACTGCAACCTCTGTCTCTGGGTTCAAGCGATTCTCGTGCTTCAGCCTCCCAAGTAACGGGGATTACAGGCACCTGCCATCAAACCCGCCTAATTTTTGTATTTTTAGTAGAGACGGGGTTTTGCCATGTTGCCCAGGCTGGTTTTGAACTCCTGAGCTCAGGCAAGTCGAAAAAAATTTTTTTAAATTAAAACTAGACTGTGATAATATTGTACAACTTTGTGAATACACTAAAAACTACTGAATTTTACTTCAAATGGATGAACTGTAATGGTATGTGAATTATATCTCAATAAAATGTTATTTTTTTAACAAAAGAGTGAGTTGCATAATTGGAATTTAAAAGTATTTAATTCACTATACTTGGTCAATTTTATTTTGCACCAACTCTTCCTACTCTGAGTTTTCCACCAATGTCTTCTATACATTGAATTAGTGGTCTGCTTCCCAGTTCCTCTAAATACTCCTAGGATCTGGTATACGAGCCATTAGATTGTCCTTTAACACCAAGGGCAAGTTTTATTTCCTTAATTCTAAACATCTTGACCAAAATCTACTCTAAATTTAACGCGCTTTTCTTAAATAATGGGATTTACAAAATGAGAATTAGAAGTTCCTTAAAGGTAGATATTTGTTGATTCAAGGACTGCTCAGAACTGGATTTTTCTTCCTACTTCATTGGTTTCTGTAACACTGGGTTTTCGAAATTCAGTTAAAACCTGTGATTTGTTGCCTGAGAGAAAGAGAAAAATCGTTTAGACTGTATTATGACAATAGTTAATACTTATTGCATCTTACAGGAACATATTTAAGCACCTTACATATGCTAACCAATTTTAATCTTCACAGTCAACCTATAAGATGGATTCTTATCTTCATTTTACTAATGAGGCACAAAGATATTAAATAACTTGCCTAACTAGAGCCACCAAGTGATAAAGCTGAGATTCTAACCCTAGTAGCATGGTTGCAAGGCCTATGTGAAGAACGATCAGCAGGGAGGGCCACTGAAGCAACCCTTTTCCCACTGCATTATTTAATTAATAAACATTAATAGAATCCAGTTAAACGGTAAGCAAAAACAAACCCAAACTAAAACAAGACAGGGCTCCTGTCCTGGGATTACACAGCCTAATATGGGAGACAAAGATACCACCAAATAATACAAATATAACTAGGTAAGCCTGTATTAGAAGGTCCAAAGTCCAACCAGAGTGAAGAGGTACAAACTAACTTTGTCCAGGGGAGTTAGAGAAGGATGAGGAAAGATGATGCTGAAGGGCTAACATTGACTCCATACAAAGGACACAGCCCCTGGTGTGAAAGAGCATAGTGTTTGGGAATGGCCTTGGTGTGGGACAGTGTCAGAAGGGACTGGTAAAAGTAGAGGCCGGACTCTGAGGGGCTTTTTATGTTATGAAAGAGTTTGAAATAAAGAGTACCAGTGAGTATGGGCTTGACAGGATCCTGTTCGTGAAGATAACTGTAGGAACTCTGATGATGAACAATGGTAGACAAAAGAAAGCAGGGACACCAAGTAGCAAACTGCTTTAACAATCGACGTAAGAGGCAAAAAGAAGCAAATTAAATTATCTGTAATTTATTTCTCTTTTAGACATATAAGCCATATTTGGTCCCAGAACCATGGTCTGCACCATCTAAAGCAGCATGGTGTAACAGAAATTTAATGCGAGTCACATATATAACTTTAAATTTTATACTAGCCAGGTGTGATGGTGTGTGCCTGTAATCCTAGCTACTTGGGAGGTTAAGATGGAAAGATTACTTAATCCCAGGAGTTCAAGACCAGCCTGGGCAACGTAACAAGACCCTCCATCTCAAAAATAATAATAATAATAATACATTTTATACTAAACACATTAAAACAAGTAAACAAATATTTTGAAATATATTTAACTCAATATATTTCAACATGTCAATACAAATCCTTAACAAAGTATTTTGCATCTTTCATACTGTCTTCAAAATCCAGTGTGAATTTTATACCTAAAGATTTTCAATTTGAATGCTAAATTTCCTTTGAAACTTAATTTGCATTTAGATTTTATAAATTTTACTATTGAAAATGTAGACTCATGTACTCAAGTTTTTCCAAACACACTTAAATGTTGCCTGATATCTGAATGGTGTGTCAGTTTTTAAATTTTAATTGATAAAAATTAAAGTTAAAAGTTCAGTTCCTCAATCACGCCTGCCACATTTCAGTGCTCAGGAGCCCCACATGGCCAGTGATTGCCACTGTGGACAGTGCAGACTGCACTGCTTCTCAGCCAAGGGAGAATGACTTGCCAGCCACTCCCTTGTTGGATTATAATAGATGTCCACAAAATGTTTATTATCAGGATCTAAAAAGGAAGAATCTCTCGTTCTAAACCAACTGCAAGTAAAACACAGTATAGAGGAGTAGAAATTCTTGACACCTGAAGAAGCAAATGCACAGCACATTATTGTTTTTGGTTAAGTTACTAAAAAAAAAAGTATTGTTCTTTAGATCAATCCTTGTTTGGCTAATAGAGAAGATGTAAACAATGATTTGAAAGAATTGTTATTAATGCACCTATAGAAACATCTACAAAAACAAGCTCTATTGTGGAACTTTAACTCATAAGGCCTTCTGTTTAAAGCTGTATATGGAGTAGACTCCTAAAACACAGCCCCACTACAAAACACCTGAAAATAATGAGGGCAATTTTTAAAAAACATCTTTTAAATGCATAGCTGAATTAGCAATAAAGTAAATTCTTGGAAGCCAAAAATGAAGTGAAAGTGTGAGAACGATGGAGCACTGAGACTTGTGGCTGCTAACAAAGACATTGAGGTTATAACCCTGCTCAGGAGGCAAGCCGAGGCCCAGCAGCCTGTGGAGATTTGCTTACTTTACCCTAGGTAAATTCTCCCCTTCTTCCTTAGCAGTATGGGTTTTAGCTGAGTGCAGGATATCTAGCAAAAGACATTCCCCAGACCTACTTGCAGCTATGTGACTAGGTGCTGGCCAATGTGGTATGAGTAGAAGTATGCAACTGCTGGCTCATACTCCTGAAAGGAAAGGTATTCTCTTCACTCATTCCTTCTTCCCCTGAGCTGGAATGCAAATACAGGTTGAGAATCCCTAACTTGAAATGTTCCAAAATCTGAAACTTGAGTGCCAACATGAAGCCACAAATGGAAGATTCCACATCTGACCTCATGTGAAGGGTCAGTCAATACTTCATTTGACACACGACATGATTTAAAATAGTGTATAACATTACCCCCAGGCTATGTGTATAAAAAACATAAATGAATTTCATGTTTAAACTTGGGTCCCATCCCCAAGATGTCATTACATATATGAAAATATTTCAGGTCGGGAGTGGTAGTTCATGTCTGTAATCCCAGCATTTTGGGAGGCCGAGGCGGGTGGATCACTTGAGGTCAGGAGTTCGAGACCAGCCTGGCCAACATGGTGAAACCCTGTCTCTACTAAAAATACAAAAATTAGCTGGGTGTGGTGGCAGATGCCTGTAATCCCAGCTACTCAGGAGGCTGAGGTAGGAGAATCACTTGAACCCGGGAGGCAGAGGTTGCAGTGAGCAAGACTGCGCCACTGCACTGCAGCCTGGGTAACAGAGTGAGACTCTGTCACCAAAAAAAAAAACAAACAAACAACAACAACAAGAAAAATATATATATATATATATATATTCTAAAATCTGAAACACACTTCTTGTCCCAAGCATTTGAGATAAGGGATACAAACTTCCTCTGGAGGGTGAAGTATTAGTTGCTTTTTATTTTGAACCCCTTTATGTTGTTCAAATTTAACATTTTAAATTAAATACATGGTTCTTTAAACTTGTAAATACTTCACAAAATATAAACCATATTCATACTTATTCCTGAAAGCCACGTATTTTCTTGATTCCCTCGGGCCAAATTAATCTCCTCATACACTCGAGAATTTTTCTTGTATCCTTATAACTTAAGAAAGCCCACTTTATATCAATTTATGTAAAGTTAAAAGCCTGCATAGACTGTACATAGACTGCCTGGGTTTGAATTCTGGCCCATTCGCTTGCTAGTTGAGTGGTGACTATTATTTAACAACTGTGCCTGTTTTCTCACCTGTAAAAAAAAAAAAAAAAAGGAACAACAGTACCCAGCTCACAGGACTGAGGACTAAATGAGTTAATGTATGGCAACTCATAAGAGTAGATCCTGGCCCCTACTTAGCACTGTTAGCTACTATTGAGTATAGACAATATCCTACCCATATTTGTATTCCTAAATTCCCAGCAGTGGAGCACACAAATTATTAAGTAATGTTTACTGAATTAAACTGACTTGCTACCAGGGGGATTAAAAGAGGGGTGGTGATGACAAGAAAGTTCTCTCCAAGTTAATTCTGCAGCACACTTGTCAGCAATGAAACCTTTAGGTTTAGCCTGGCAGGTTTTTTGTTTCTATTAGCTGACAGACTAGGTAGAAAAAACAAATGCATTCTATTGAATGAATGTGAAAAAGGCAAAAACCATTCTGGGCCACAATCAATTTTTCCATTAATCCCTACTCTCTCCTATGTATGTTGCTGTCTCTCATTCTTGCCTGTTTCCATGGTTCTCTTGAGTTTTTTTTTTTTTTTTTTGAGATGGAGTCTCGCTCTGTCGCCCAGGCTGGAGTGCAGTGGCCGGATCTCGGCTCACTGCAAGCTCCGCCTCCCGGGTTCACGCCATTCTCCTGCCTCAGCCTCCCGAGTAGCTGGGACCACAGGCACCGCCACCACGCTGGGCTAAATTTTTTTGTATTTTTAGTAGAGACGGGGTTTCACCGTGTTAGCCAGGATGGTCTCGATCTCCTGACCTCGTGATCCGCCCGCCTCGGCCTCCCAGAGTGCTGGGATTCCAGGCGTGAGCCCCCGTGCCCGGCCAGGTTCTCTTGAGCTTTTTCTAAAGGGCCTGTTGAAGTTTATCCGCACCAGCAAGTCTCACTTGGTCTGGGAATGTGAGGGGGAGTCATACAAGCCTTCCAGGAAAGGTTTTCCTGTTAAACTTCTGACAGTTGATAAAATTCAAATAGTCAACATTGCTCTGCTTACCTTTTCCAAGGTGGACATAACCCCCCACCGCCCCCATGGTCCAGCTGCTGGACCATAACCTCTTCATAGGGAACCAGCAGGAAAAGGTCAAACATGGACTGCACAAGTCCAGCTCTTGCTTCTTTATAACACTCTTTACACCACAGATATTATTCCCTCTCTTTTTAAATCACATAGACCTAGGTACTTACCTTACTTTGCCCTATCTGGTCTATTACATACTTGTAGTTTCCCCCATATGAACTGTGTAATCACATTACCTTCAGTGCCTTTGTTAGTCATGAAAATCAGCATGCTATTCCTGTATCAGAGACAGGCAGTAAAATACTGTGCTTTGGAATTAAACAGATCTGGGTTTAAAACCCAGACCTGACTTAGCTATGCGACCTCAAATAAGTTCCTTAACGTTAGCCTCAGTTCCTTCATCTATAAATTGGGTATTTCTGCTTTATACGGTAATATTCAGACTAAACAAGGTCAAGTATATAAAGTGCCGAGAGTGGTACCCAGGACAGACTAAGCACCCAATAAATGGGAATGTGATGTAAGAGGCAAAGAGGACTTTGTGCAGGAGATTTAAGTTAGGTATGCCAGCTCAGACTCCCCAGGACACTGGCTCATGTTAGCAAGGCCCAGAATCCTGTGACTGAACAAGCCTGTCTTGGTGTGTGCTTTAAAAAGTGTGGCAAAGTCAGCTTTATTCACAGAAAAGGTAGGACACTAATTCGGATTTACTATATGATCATCAGAAAGGACAGGTAAATTAACTGGTTGTAATAATGTAAATGACCTCATACCTACTACGGGATAACAATTTGCGCTCAAATAAAATCAAGATGGTTAGTAAAAATAAACAAGAATCTAATAAAAAGTTTGCTAAAAGAATAAAAGACCCAAGAAATGCATATATCATGCTGTGCTTATTGTTGTCAATTTCCCCCAGGACATATTATTTTGTGTAAATCCAATAAAAATCTCAGTAGAATTTTTTGAAGAAAAATCAAACTCGATAAAGTACAGACTACAGTTCATCTTAAAGACTAAGTGTCCTAGATTAGCCTCCCCACACAAAAACAAACAAAAAGGGTAAGACAGAGCAGCTTCCTATCAGGTATACAAATAAAGCATCTGGCTACAATGATTAATGCAGTGGGGTATTGGTGCAGGAACAGCTAATGCTTCTCAAGTGTCAGGGCTTACACTACCCAAATGCTTTAGATTATTAATACAAACCACCCATGTATATTATTCTCATTTTCCAGACGATAAAGCTGAACTCTAGAAAGGTTATGTAACTTGCTTAAGATCACACATGGTCAAGGCAGGATTCTGAACACAGCTGACTAGACATACCTCTCAGGAAAAATATTAATACCTATTATCTAGAGGTCCTCCAAATCATTAAGAAAAAACCCTAATTTCGTATAAAAATTGTCAAAGGACATAATAAGCAATTACACTCACATACAAATAGCTGGTACACATTAAAAAGTTTGACCTCACAGACTTAGGATTACAATTAACTAGGATCACAAAGAATACTAGGAAATGGATATACATGCTGGTAGGAGTACATATTTGTATAGCATTTTGGGAAGGCAATGTGACATTAAAAAACACAATTTATGACTTTTCAGCAATTTCTTTCCAGGATCAACCCTAAAGAAACTGAAATAGTCAAATGAACCTAACCATCCATCAACAGAGAATAGTTGGTGTGGTGTTTGTGTGTGTGTGTGTGTGTGTGTGTACACGATGGAACACCACACAGCCACTAAACGGAATGAATTGACTGGGCATGGTGGCTCACACCTGTAACCTCAGCACTTTGGGAGGCTGAGGCAGGCAGATCACCTGAGGTCAGGAGTTCCAGACCAGGCTGGCCAACATGGTAAAACCCCATCTCTACTAAAAATACAAAACTTAGCCAGGCGTAATCATGCCTGTAATCCCAGCTACTCAGGAGGCTCAGGGAGAACTGCTCAAACCCAGGAGGCAGAGGTCGCAGTAAGCCGAGATGGCATCAGCCTGGGCGACAAAAGTGAAACTCCATCTCAAAAAAAAAAAGGATTAATGGCATTCGCAGCCTGGATGGGATTGGAGACTATTATTCTAAGAGAAGAAACTCAGGAATGGAAAACCAATCTCTTAAGTGGGAGCTAAGCCATGAGGATACAAAGGCATTAAGAATGATACAATGGACTATGGGAACTTAGAGGGGAAGAGGTGGGAAGAGGGTGAAGGGTAAAAGGCTACAAATTGGGTTCAGTGTATACTGCTCAGGTGATGGGTGCACCAAAATCTCACAAATCACCACTAAAGAACTTACTCATGTAACCAAATACCACCTGTTCCCCAAAAACCTATGGAAATAAAAAAATTTAAAGTAAGAATTACATTTCCTAAAAAAACACAAAACAGAATAGTTGGAACAGATCATTGTACACCCATTCTATGGGACAGTATGTAAAAAGTAAATCTATATGGACACAGAAAAATGCTGATGATGTACCAATAGAAGGGAAGAAGAACAAGTCCAGAACACAGACTTTTTAACCCATTTGTTAAAAAAGTAAAAAGAGGGATCTAAGAGAATAAAACGTGATTAAAAAAAAAAAAATCAGAGAGAATATAAAAGAAAAAGAAAAGAGAAGTAACATTTATATACTCTTTAAGACACATTTAAAAGGGTCTACAAGGATACGTATCAAACCATTAGAGTGCACACTAGGAAATGGAGGGGAATTAGGGCCTCAAAGTTCAAGGGGATTTTTCCTTTACTCAACATTCTTCTTTGTAACTAAAAATGTTCACGGTTTTTGTCATTTTGAGAAGACAAAAGCAAGTGAGAAATAATTTACCATTTTATGTTCACTCTTCTGTTTAAAAAAGAGCAAGATGTATAAACCAATGAAGGGAATACACTAAAACCCAACCGGAGAAGAAAAGAGCAATAATAAGAAAATTACATATTAAGAACAGCTACTGACACCTATAAAGAATCAAAGCAACTGACACAATAAATTTTATTGTTTCCATAATAATAGGCTCTGGACAAAGACAATGGAGACAATGACAACACATTTAAACTCCTATAACAAATTAATCTTACAAATTTCCAGTGGCTCAACATATTAAAATGCAAAATATATAAAGAAAAAAACAAGAAATATAAATATTCAGATTTTTGCAGTACAATGAAATGTCTTTTAAAAAAAGTTTATTGTAATTGTGTATGTAATTCTGACAGTAATTCAAAACACAAAAATCACACCTTTTCCCTAACTTCCCACGATCTGGATCTGGGAATTGCAATATTACAGAAATATGCAAAAATAAGCTTACTGCTCAGAGATAAATAATTTTCCTTATTTCAATGCATCAATGCACAAAAATTTCAATTCAAAAAAGCCAATCACTGCTATATGCAGATAAATAAAACAGATTTGACAACACTTTTACAATCAAACCCAACATTATACAAAAAATGTGTGTGCGTGAGCACGTACATGTGCGTGTATGCAATGCCTATTTTAGAAAAAAGGTGTCTTGATGAAAATGATTTTGAAAATAGTCACTGACACACATTATATACAAAACCTTTTATATAAAAAATTAAACTATTTTCAATGAAATTCCATGTTCACATCCTATCTGAAAACTGTAATTGAATCATAAATAGGTCTACTAATGGTTTCTCTCTGAAATCATGGCTAAGGCAGTTCTCTTTCCAAGGGTTTTCTTTTATATCCACCTGACGTCACTAATACTAATACTAACGTAGTCAAATACACAGATGCAACCTGACATGCCTATGCATTATTACCTGGAGCTCTGTTCACTGTTATAATGGGAGAATTTACAGTTGCTACAAAGAATAATTTTCTTGTTTAAAATATACTGGTTTCTCTATTCCAAATTAAGCACTTACTTAAGACATTAAGAGGCTGAGAAGCCACTCCATTTGGTGTCAATATCAATAGCCCTATAAGAAAGAACTCTGTATTGGAATAGCTAGAAAAGGTCTCACTAAAGTGAGAACTTTAGTGCATCCTTCACCTGCATAGAATCAGTTTGGCTAATAGCTCTTTGCCCCAGAACACCAGTCTGGAGTTCAAATATGCTCCTGAAAGTTCATCTCAGGTAAGAAAAAAACATCTCACAGAAGCAAATAAGGACACACAGGATAATAAAATTGTTAAAGTCTGTTTGATGAGTCTTACAGCATTCCTCATTTGGAGGGGCTGCTACAGGTTAAGGTGGAAACAAAAATGGAAAAGGCCGGGGCAATAAAGTTGAGTTGGCCAAGTATTTACGCCAGTAACCATTTCAATAAGTCTTTAAGCAAACAACTGCAATGACCTGGTACCTCTAGCTCATCATTCTACAAGCACTGAGGATATGAAGCTTTAAAGGTGAAAACTTGAATACCCTTAGAAAAGGGGAACAGTCTGAGGCAAAAGTTGTAGGCCTGTAAATATATATTTTATTTTCATTTTTTTGAAGACAGAGTTCTGCTCTTATTGTCCAGGCTGGAGTGCAGTGGTGCGATCTCAGCTCACTGCAACCTCCACCTCCCGGGTTCAAGCGATTCTCGTGCCTCAGCCTCCTGAGTAGCTGGGATTATAGGCGCCTGCCACTATGCCTGGCTAATTTTTGTATTTTTAGTAGACATGGGGTTTCACCATGTTAGTCAGGCTGGTCTCGAACTCCTGACCTCAGGTGATCCACCTGCCTCGGCCTCCCAAAGTGCTGGGATTACAGGCGTGAGCCACCATACCTGGCGTAAATATATATTCTATATGCACACACAACTGTGTGTATTATTCTGTATATATTTACATACATATTCACAAGATGCCCTGCAGTGTAATTCAAAAGGCCTTTATCAAGGAACAAATTGATTCTAGTATAGGCCCTAGAGTTCACACCATCTGTATAAGAAACAAATGTGCATGTATTCACATAATGTAAACCTCATCAACAAAAACACTAGGTTAAATAGTGTTAGGTTAATGGTTTCTAACCATTATCAATCACTGATGTAATGAGAACATTTCTTACACTGAGAATCAAACTAAAAAGGAAACACAACTGGACTTTAAATTCACAAGAAAAAAGATGTTCAGTATGGCAAACATGAAGAAAGTTCAAATTCCAGAGTAGGGAAAAATATCAAAATTTTATAAATCTCCTGGGATGCAATTTAATTACTGCATCATTAGAAAAATAGACTCATAGAATGAACGGTGCTGTTATGGATTCTCTCAACACATCAACCCATGTTTATCTTTTTCCTCTTTTGTTTCCAGCTGGAGGTTTCTTCAACTGAAGGAGTTGTCCTCCTGTTCCAAAACCTGCAGAGGCAGGATTGGACACCCCAAAAGTCAAACCAGCTGATGCCGTGATGCCAGGATTGCTGAAGTTAAACCCAGATGTACTTGAGCTGCCAAAGCCTTATGTTTAGGGAAAAAAATATTCATATCAGAAGTTGAATTCCAAAATCAAATATAAAAACAGGGAGGAGCAGTAAATTTCTATCTAAAAGAATACATAATCTGTAAGAAATGCAAGTATCTTAAAGCCCTAAATTTCTCACATGAAATTTTAACAGGAAAATTTAGCTAACAACTAAGTGGCACCTTGAAAGAGAGTTTAGTGATGCAGGCCAAAAGAGAAACCTTAGCACAAATAACTAAAATCTATACAAACTTCAAATCGCCAGAAACTTTCCTGTTAATTAAATATGTCAAGGTGCCTTCCTCCTTAGCCCCAACAACATCTTATCCACATGTAGAAGAGGGACATTCACATATCTGGACCTACCCTTGCTATCCCATGCACTCCAGGAAAGCGTCAACCCACAATATTCAAGACAATGAACAACAAAAAAGCAGTACTCACTGTTTTGATTTTATAAGAGCTTTTGCAAAATTAAGATCTAGTAGTACTACTGCCTAGTTAACTAATACAATATTTTGATTATAATCCTGATAACATGGAATCCTATTATTATCTTCCTCCACTGGAACTGCTGATTTTAAACACTACTTATATTAAGTGGAACTTCCTTTAAATTCTCTAAATTTAAACACATCTTTCACAGTATTATGTCATTATATTAGATATGGTATTTGTCCCTAAGCACTGCACATTAAAACAAGCCATATTTACCAATATAAATGCAAAAGTAGATGAAATTTGGAATTTCTCATAAGAAGAGTCAAAAAAATTATACCTATTTCAAAAATGAACAAGGAACTAAATTAATAATAAAGATTTGGTATTCTCAAAACCAGAGGGACTCTGGAATAGAAATCATTCTCCAGGATGAATTATGACAAGAAACTTGGTTAAACTTTCACAATGATGGGTTCCTTTTTGCAATAATGAAGAAAATGACTTAACCACGAAGTTAGTCACTAGGGTTCAAATGAATCTCTACTTAACTAGAAGATATAATTAATTATTAAATCAAACTAAGAAGTCTTGTTAGAAATATTTTACAAACCTGCCCTTTAGTTTATGAGAGAGATAAAGTAAAATGATTAGTTAGGCTTGCATACTTCATCCAGGGGGTAAAAACTGAATCAGGGAGGGAACTTTTTGGGTTACTGGAAATAACAACACATACTTTTAAATTAAATAATTTACACCTTTAAATTTGCCTGAAATCCAGGCAGAAACACACAAACCTGCACTAAGACTTCCTGAGGGTTTATTTGTTGTTCCAAATCCAAATGTGGAGGCCCCTGTGGTGCTGCATCCAAAACCAGAGCTAGTTCCAAATCCTAGTGGAAGGGTAATAGAAAAATATACAATGGCACATAAAACACAGGTTAAAGGATACGGACAAGTACAACCGAAAATCATCAGAGGTCTAATAGACACAGTGTTGAAAAACATGGCCTTATTAAGGAAATCTGCTTACTCCTTTGCATGAGACTTTCAGAAGAACCAGACTAATTCTGAAATAAAACGTTTACATCTATTTAGACTATGTTTGTGACCCAATTTTTAAAGAACAAGGCCATAAAAAAGAAAGTATTAGTATTTTCTCTTTTAAATGTGCTAGAAAATTTTACCCACCATTCAAGTATGATTTTAGTCAGTTATAAACATTTCCACTTTAGGGGTATTTCATTTCACAAATAAAGGACTAAATACATTAATAAGCATGACATGCACAACAATGTACACACTAAATACTACAAGGTTATTTTACTCTGCTCTTTCCCAATTTTAGTTAATTAAGAATCTGTACCACTGAAAAACTGCATAACTATAGTCAAACACTTTAAATCTACTCAGTTTAACGGCAGATTCCTGCCATACTACCAGCCAGTGTAACAGTGAAAAATTGGTGGTGAGAAGATCATGGTTTTTCTCTTAACAATACTATCTTAATCATTTAAAAAAGGAAGGATTTTTCATCACACAAAGGTCACGACATTCTCAGTACGTGAAGACTAGTTTCCACTCTCCTAAGAGCCAGGTGCTCTACAAATAAAGTTCAAATGCTTTTTCGGTTACTTTGCAATAGCTTAGCTAAAATACTGAGTGTGACAGCATCACTGCCTCTAACAATAAGAAATGTGATGGCAAATTAATTCTAGATTATAGGAATTATGCTATCTGCCATGATTCTAATAATTCCTAATTTAGAACAGTCTATATTAAACAACCATACTAGCTTATAGGTCTCCTGTCTTATATTTTAGTGGAAATAAGGGCAACTTACTCATTACATTATAATGTACCCGTGAAAATACAACCAACTTTCAGTTATCCATATCAAAGAACTGTGAATGTATTTGTATTTAGCATGATGTTTTTGCAGAGGACTTACCTTACTAAACTTATGAAAGTATTATTAAAATAAGCTTAATTGCTTATGTAAACAAGTATGTATATAGGCAAATTTGCCAAATGTGCTCAGAAATGGACATGAGTTTAGCTGTTCAATTCATAATAATTTCCCTAAGTACTCATTTTCAGAAAAAAGAAGATACTGATTAGGAGAATGTATATCATCCAGAAGTAGTTCAGACTCCAAACTAACATTAAGACTATTAATTTTAAGATTTTTAATTAAGATGATTAAAACTAAAGAATTCTCAAGTTCATGTGTCAGCATATTGCTCTGAAAACATGAACATGCCTACCTCTTAATTTTAATACTTTATATTTACTATTCACAGAAGATGGAATGATACTAAATCTAATATTAGAAAGCAATAATTATGTTTGAGAATCGTTTTTGCCAGATGGAACCTTAACTTCCAAAACAGCAGCAGATCCTCTTAGAAATTTTTTTTTTTACAGGCTAGTATCAATTCAAATATATAATAGTTCAATGAAATATTAGAAAAGTTAAAGTGTACCTCCAAGGTTTGAAGAACCTAAGCCACTTGATTGCAAGCCAGTGCCAATGCCTGAGCCGAATGGCGTTCCAAAACTAACTCCCAGAGATGGCTGTGGCCCTGGTATAAAAAAAAAAAAATGGGGGGGAAAAAAAAACAAATTTGCCTTACTCTTTCAAGATTAAAGATTCTTTATGAAATTATTTTTAAAATGAACAGTGATTACTTTTAACTGATTCCATTTGTTAAAACTTAGTTTTCAGGATGTCTCTCCAGTCTAACTTAACTATCCAAATTGATATATCTAAAAATTAAAAAAAAGATTTTAAAAAAATTAACCTGTTCAGAACTAGACAATTAAAAGAGGCTTACCGCAATGAAAGATGAATGTTAGTTTAACCTACTAAATAATTTGAAATCTTTAATGTATCATAAATTATAGTTCCTTTAGATTTACTTCTAGAATTATTTTAGATCTCCTCACTTGTTTCTGATAAAACTAGTTGGTATAATCAGTAACCGGTTTTTAATTTTTTTTAATCAAGTTCCTTAGTGTTAGAGTCAAGTCTCAACTGATGAAGAGAGACTGACACTAACATGGCAAAACTATCATGTTATTTCATAAGAGTAAGTACCCAAAAAACTAGGCATGATTTCTCATATGAAATATAAATGATATATACAGTAAGTAGATAAAAAACAAGACAATGTTTTATTTTATTAAATTTATTGTTCATTGTAAAGCAAATCAATTACACAGTAACATGACAATTCCAACTTGTTCACAAAAAGTGATAATTGAGTTCTATTCTTAAGCTCTGCTACATTACACCACTTATCACCTGATTAAATAAGGTAATGAACATTTACAAAGGCACCGCTGTGTACCTTGACAGATTCAATACATTCAAGATTTCAATTCAGAAGTTTCTTTCCAACGTTTTGGAAAATGTACTCAGAAGCAGAACGATTAGTCATCCTTTTCCCACTTGTTACTTTAAAGATTTGGGCTGAGTTTGTTTGGCAAGAATAGCATCAAACTTACTAGCCTCTCTTTTAAACTACTATTTTTTTTTTAACTAAGCAGAATACAAAAATCTAAAAATCTCTCATTTGGATAAATAATTTATGAAAATTATTCAATAAACTTCATAGTACAATCTTCAGTTTTGTCTTTTTCAAGCACAGTGATCAGTGCATCTCAAAGTTGAGGGAACTGTCAAAGTAATACACACATTAAAATTTAAATTTTTAAAGAAATCAAAGCCTTCAAGTTGTCCAATGAAGAATGAGGTTTGTATATTAAAAAGGTAGTGTAAAATTATAAAGCATTTAAAGAAAAACAACCGAGGAACTACATTTTGCTACACTGGGACAGAAACTGGACTTTTCAAATAGCTTCTACCCAGAAAATAAACAATAACTAATAGCAGCCAGAATTCTTACACTACTATTAAAAAAATAATTTAACATTTTACATCCAGTTTGAGATCAATTTGAGAATAAAATACCTGCCTAGCAGCTCTTTTGTAAAATGTTACTATAGGAAAAAGAAACCAAGCATATTATTATACTTTCTGATTCCTAACAAAAAACATAAAAAAACACATGTCCAGTTTAACATTGAGACTTGTGTGTCACAGGTTAAGAGGAGGCACTGCTGGTGGAAGACCCTAAAGAATAATGCACACCACAGCCCTCAGCCTTGTAAGTCATAAGAGTTACTCAAATAGCATGCTTTTTGTTGTGTGTGGGTCTATTGTTAAGAGCAACAGAACATAAGATTTTTCTAATCATCAATATTCATAATATAGATAATCAAGAACTATCTAATGATGACAAGACTTTTCATTGCACATCAGATACATGACATTTTTAGTTTTGTACCTTCACACAAATTCTGAAGGCAACATCATTTAAAAAACTCGTAGGCAAATGTATAACATTTTTTAATAGTAAAAACTCATGATAAATATCTCCCATGCCAAAGTACTAGCATATATTACACTCTGGCCACCATATGTATTAGTTTCACTATTAGAAAGCAGAGTCTAAATCCTTCAGGCAAAAGTTACGTAAACAATTCAAGAAGTCTGCTTTGAAATCTGAACTGTCATTCAATGAGAGGTTCTTATTTCCACAAATAAAATTAAGTGAGTAGTGATGTATATCAATGACTGGCCAAAGTGAAATCTTCGTGTAGAGTAACATTTTACAAAAGTTACCATATAATATATTCACACACAACAAAGCCAGGTTTAGCACTGTAATTCATATTTTCCAGAGTAAATTCTACTTTCTTAAAAGTAAAACTGCATTAACAGAAAAAGGACTAAAGTGCTAAAAATATTTTATAATTTTCCATGATCACCCAAAATGCCTAATGTAATTAGTATGGTTATTTCTAAGTCACATTTTAAAATAATTTTTCTTTAAAAAACCTAAAATGCCTTTTCCCCAGTTTGAAAAGTTTTACTCTTACTGATTCAATGGGGAATGTTCCTTTGGTCATTAAATACAACAAAATCACAAAACCACAAGAAACTAAGATGAAATACTTAACGTTTCCTATTTAACACTACACCTTAAATGTCCAAACCTACACTAAGCTAAAAAGTAGGAATTCCTAACAAAACGTCTTGGCTCTCCTTAAAACAGCAGCTAAGTCACATAAGAAAAGTCTTATTATGTAAACATCAAGAACTCTTAAAAGTGTCAAAACACAACAGCAAAACTCAATCCCAGTACATTGCTAAAAAACCTATCCTAAATTAAAATTATACTGAAAAGCCTAATGTAAATGTCTTCAGTTTTTCAGGAGGCTTGGGAAGCACTACAAGTGTCAAGTTCTGCCAACATGAAACTACGTTATCCACGTAATGATGCTCATGATTTCGTACACAAATAGCCTGCTGGATTTTTAATTCTCTGCAGCCTTCAGAACAAATAACTGTAAATCACACGTGCCTAAGCCCTAGTATATAGATTTTTTCATTTAAAAAAAACTGAAGAAAGACAAAGAAGTCATTTAAGTGTATTACTCCTCCTCTGAGAAAGATACAGAAGCCACCTTCAGAAGGCAGCAGTCTAAGAAGCTATTTGCTCTGTGCCTATATTCATGTTAATAAAAATTTCATATGCAAATAAAAGCAAAATCCCTCTGATAACTCAAATCTTGTATAGATAAACAGTGACGTATAAAAACAATGTGTAAGCTCTCTCTACCTTCATCTAGATGGTCTAAAATTTGTTACTGGCACTTAAAAGATTTCACAGAAGTCACAGAGCATAAGGGATAACTTACGGGGTACAAAACACCATTCAATAAATAGGGACGTTTCTAAATGTATCTAACAGAGCTCATAAATCTCACATCATGGTGACATGACTAAAATAACTAAAATTTTGACTGGGAAGGCCTGGGAGACCTTTAGAGAAACAAAAGGAGAAAGAAAAGATAATGTAAAATTGTTATCACTATTGTTTAGCTTCTCAGTTCTAAGAATTCATACAATTCAAAGCGAAAACACTGTAAGGTTGTTTAGGTTAATAAATTATAATTTCTGCTATCTGATTAGAAAGCCCTTACGTGGACTTCAAAATTTCAGGGAAGAGTGAAGGCAGTCAATTTCCCCAAAGCCTGGCAAATGTCACAGGCAAAATTAAAGCCTATGAGCAAAAGGCTCAAGAATACACCAAATTAGGCTGATATTCTCAACCACCACAGAGGACAAAGACCAAATCTATATTGTCTACCTTTGCATTTCCCGAGCCCAGCACATAGTAGGCACTCATTTAGAGAATGAACACACATCTCCATATGTCCACGAGCTCAAAATGTATGAGTGAAAACCTATGAATTTCTCAAAATAATACTGTCTAGATAAGAAAGTTAAACACACACACACACACACACACACACACACACAAACCCTTGACAGGAGGTCTTGCTTCAAGTTTAGGTATTTATCATAGAATATATTCACTTACAACATAACTTTTTATATAACTGACATTTCTCAAGTTTTATTTAATAGAATGGAAATTCACTATGTTTAAAGAGCACTTAACCAAACCTACACTTATCTACTTTAGGATTAATACTGGCTCTAAAAAGTAAACTAGTACTATGGTTGGTTTGATTAACTGGTTAAGTAATAATGAGAGCTGATGGTCATAATTATGGGATTGATTCCTTTTAAGAAGTATCAATCCTCAAAGGAATCAATCCCATAATGACTTTTTCCCTCCGTAACTTGAGAATGCAATCCTACACTCCACTCAGTTAGAGAGCTACCAGACAGTGCTCATGCGAGCCACTACTCACACGGGTCCAGCCATGGAATATGGAGGATTTGACATAAATCTATCATCAACCCTTTACTTATGGCAAGTCAATTCTGTCACCTCCAAATGTGAAGAACAATGTTTTAAACTGCCAATAGTGAAAACCAGAGAATGCTTCCCTAGTATAGGTAGCCTGAATGCAATCTAAATATGTATTAATTTTTTTTGTATTATAATGTACTACTGGACTATATGGAACTCTCAGAAAGACACATGCTATTGAGTAATAAGCATTACTAAGAAGTTTATGATGATTAAAGCAAAAAAATCTGTATCAATTAAGACTATTTTTCCATCTCAAGCTTCAAACTTGACAAAAGGGATGGCAGGATTAAGATAATTATTAACCTCCGATAGACACAGGACCAAATAAAGCACTGTACAATGACCACAAAAATGTTTCTCTAATTAGAAGTGTAACTAAACCAAGGAATAAAACAATCTGCTTTCCATGTCACCGATTATTTTCATCTGTTCAACTTCTCAGTTGCTCCTTAATGTATAATCTACATCTCAAAACATCTTTCTCCTATGCTTAATGTGCAATCCACATCTCAAAACATCTTTTTCCGGCTCTTGCTGTTCTGTTCACCTTGAAAAGGTACAATTCTAGCATGTATCTTCTTCAAAAGTTGGTTTAGAGGGCCTGTATTCTGTTTACAGTCAACATACATACAAACAAGCCTACTGATCTTCAACATAACTTCAGTCAATAAAAGCATACTTCATCCTGAATGTGGGTAATCGCTATGTATGAGGAAAATGAGAATGCACCATCTATCAGTATCATATATGAAAAATTCAATGTAAGGATGGATGATTTCTGACTTTAAAACAATAAATGGTACAGTCATGATTTCAGAATCTAATGTTATTCTTAAATGTAATTCACTAGTGAAACACCATATTCTAAAGGGCATTTATAGCAATACAGCAAATAACATTAAGTAAATTCACAATATTCAGTATCTAATTGATGTATAATTATTGCTAAGACTACCCTGCCTTTTTTATCAGGTATGTTTATAATTGTGTCCATCACAATTTTAGATTGTATTGGAACAGCTACTCATATAAATTTCTTCAGTGCTCACACAAATGGAAGACTTATAAAAACGCACATAAATGTTCTGCATTGGAACAGTAAGAAGCTATAACTTGAATGCGTTCAGACCTGTAGCAGGCTGTTGCTGCTGTGTAAGTGTTGCAGCCATGGCAACGGCTGCTGCGTTTGGCATGGTGCTGAAAGGGGTGGGTCCAGTAGTAACTCTGGGTGTGTTCTGCCACTTCTTGGCTTCTGCTCGCCTTGTTTCAAACACATCAACAGCATCTCCCAAGAACATTTTCCTGTAGCCAAGGTACTGTTCTTTCAGAACCTAAAGAATAAAAAATAAACAAAAAGGCTAAATGAAGTTCCACATTGACTATGGTAATACGTGGATGAATATAACCATAAGTTACCAAAGACACTGCCAATATTATACATTCAATCTGAACTGCAAATAGAGTACACTTTCGTGTAGGAAGTGATGAGTTCAAGAGTTCTACTGCTCCCTTGAATAGTTTACTCCCTATCTTTACAATATGCTTCCTAAAATACTGTCTTTGTGAGGCCTTGTTTGAAACAAATCAGCTATGCTTTTAGACAGAGTAGTATCTAAACACTCCATCAATGTGAAGATGGATGAAAAGACTTTAAAAATAAATATTCCAGTTTCTCAAGAAACTTTCCCCTCAAATGTCCAACCTTTTCATAGCCTTTTGATTAAAACAGTTAAAAAAAGAAAAAAAAGTCAGCACTAAATATATATATTTTTAAATACATTTTTTAGAAGGCCTGGGTAACACATGCTAAAACAAGATGTTGCACCTCAGCAGAATGCTTGGAGGGTATCATGAGGGCTTCTACTTTATTGCTATTATTTGACCAATGAACAATGAGACTTGATCCATGTTAAAGTTATGAACCCAACCACCCACCTCAAAGAAAAAAAAATGAGTTTATAACTCCAAAGAAAGAAAAATTTCCAAGTTCATAAAGTGAGCTGCTTTTACCCAATGCAGCATCTGCCTTGATTAAAGCCATTAACAAGCAACAATTCTGTTTCACTTTAGAATTATTTTATGCTTTCATTGAAGATTTAGCCTAATTTAGATAGGTTTTTAACACTTTTTGAAGAGACACAGATTTTTCATATTTCTTACATTTCTTAGCAGAAATTAATAAACATTAGGTTCTGATTATAACCAGTACAGCACTTAAAAATCTTACTGTTGTTTACAGTATTTAAAAGCTATCATCGCCCTTTTTGTGTGGCTGTCAGTGTTTGATGTTCCAAACTTTGCTACATTTATGATGTATTAAAAAAGGGGGCCTGCCAAGAACTGGATATTGGAGAAGATATAAAGCCAGAATCAAGACATATGATGTAAGAAAAACAAGCCTTACCGATCTCTTGCAAATCTACCCTTCCTTTTCCTGAGCAAGCATCAGTATCCCATAAATTTTAGTTCTACTTCAGATAATGGAAAATAATGATCCACCTTAGATACTTAAGACCATTAGTTGAAAGAAACAGGCTGGCCGCGGTGGCTCCCACCTATAATCCCAGCCCTTTGGGAGGTCTAGGCAGGAGGACTCCTTGAGGCCAGGAGTTAAGATCAGCCTGGGCAACACCAAAAGTCCCCCTCTCTACAAAAAGTTAACAAATTAGCTAGGTGTGGTGGTGCGTGCCTATAGTCCTAGCTACTCAAGAGGCTGAAGCTGAGGCCGGAGGATCGCTTGGGCCCAGGAGATTGAGACTGCAGCGAGTCATGATTATGCCACTGCTCTCTAGTATGGACAACAAA
Source organism: Theropithecus gelada (assembly GCF_003255815.1). Taxonomy (NCBI): domain Eukaryota; kingdom Metazoa; phylum Chordata; class Mammalia; order Primates; family Cercopithecidae; genus Theropithecus; species Theropithecus gelada. The sequence continues at coordinate 57,379,607 of NC_037685.1, read as the reverse complement.
GCAAGCCCCTGTCTCAACAAAACAAAAGAAAATAATAAAACAAACAAACAAAAACCTTGACAGCAGCCATGATTTATAAAACAAATTGCTAAAACGTCCAAATGTGTTAATGTTCCTAACGCCTGGCTGGATAAGATAGTTAATGCCTGTTTCAACAGATTTCCTAATGAAAAACAAAATGAACAAAAAAATGTCTTGTGAGATTTCTATAAGAAATAAAGAAGCCTAGAGCTTAGTTTGCTCACTAAACTAAGCTAAAAATAATGGCAACATACCAAATCTGATCATAAAATATTGTTTGGTTCTTGGGAATATCCTTTTGTTCTTGGGTTGCTTAAAGAGTAGGTCAAAATTTCACGTCTACAACATTTATTTAACATGATCTAGGGCAGTTTTATGTGGTCTTTGTCTCACTGTTTTATGGTCATATTACCAAAAATGATATATTTTCCAAACCAGAGAGGAGAAAGTGCTGTTAAAAAAAATAAATAAATAAAGTATATTTACACCTGGCATTTGCTCTAAAATACTTCGAGGGGTAAAAAAGCATTTCCTGTGGAGCAAGTTCGGCAAGGTTCTGATAATGGCTGCAGTTACGTAGTCATACCTGGGCGTTCATTATCACGATAGCCTCCTTTTGTGTACATTTGAAAGATTTCGTAATAAAAATTAAGGAAAAAAATTCTGCACAATGGACTTCTAAGTGCCATACATTAATTTTACTAAAAAATTAAAGTAACATTTATTATAGACTAATAAAATTTTTTAAAAATCTGGTAAAATTCCTCCTTTAGAACAAAATTTAAAGATTTGGGTTACAGTTTTAAATCTACTAACGCAAAAGGTCTAAAGTGCACTACCATTTCAAAAACAGTGTAATTTAAATGGTTAACTTAAAAAAAATTCTGTTACTATGCATGAGATCAAAATAAAAATGAAAATGTTGATAATTCCAATTAAACTCTATTCTACAAAGTTGATAATTTATCTAGACTCAGGTTTGGCTGCCTGAATTTTAAAGGTTTTTTTGGACCACATATACTCTAAGATTAAAGAGTTTAATTACATTTGCTCAGTTAGTTAGAAAAGATGTACTTACATTTAATATTTCACTTAAATACATTTTCAAAACTAACGTTATTATATGAGAGTCAAAATATTCAGGCTGGGTGCAGTGGCTCATGCCTGTAATCCTAGCTCTTTGGGAGGCCGAAGGAGGACTGCCTGAACTTAGTAGTTCGAGACCAGCCTTTGCAACATGGCAAAACCCTGTCTCTACTAAAAACACACACACACACACACACAAAAAAAAAGACAGCAAGAGTCAGTCTAAATATTCAGTGATAAATCATTTTATTTACATTATTTAATAAACACAAACAGTTCCCTGCATTTAGAAGGGAGAAATGTTGTAAGCAGGGTTTTAATGCAGTGGCCAATAAACACTTAAAACACACATAAAATTAAGGTAGTATAAAATCATTTTGCTACTAAGAATATTCTTTTTTTTTTTTTTTTTTTGAGACGGAGTCTCGCTCTGTTGCCCAGGCTGGAGTACAGTGGTGTGATCTCAGCTCACTGCAACCTCCACCTCCTGGGTTCAAGCAATTCTCCTGCCTCAGTCTCCCAGGTAGCTGGGACTACAGGTGCCTACCACCACGCCTGGCTAATTCTTGTATTTTTAGTAGAGACAGGGTTTTACCATATTGGCCAGGCTGGTCTCGAACTCCTAACCTTGTGATTTGCCCGCCTCGACCTCCCAAAGTGCTGGCATTACAGGTGTGAGCCACCACGCGTGGCTAAGAATGTTTATTTTCTATAGTGCTATTTATAGTGGTAAAGAAATAGAAACCACCTAAATATCCAATAGAAAACGGGTTAAACAATGTATGTACAAACACACAACAAACTCCTACATTAACTATTAAAAATGATATTCAGGAAATATGTGTATTAACCTAGAAAGTTATTCACAATACACTGCTTAAAAAAAAGCTGTAATAACAGACTGTACAGGGTGCTTGGATCTTTTTTAAAAGAACATATACTATCAATCATTATGTCTAGGTATGTTATGGATTAGAGTAGTTTTCATCTTTTCACTTATATGTAATTTTAGCTATTTCTGTACTAAGAATGGATACATTTGTCCCCAGATGAACAAACACTTGGGTCTAGATATCCAGGTAGATAAATGGGCAATGAAAACTTACCTTTACGTTTTCATGAATAGACTGAAGTTGTGCCGCTAAAGCTACAAATGTTTGATAAATTTTCTGCATAGCCATTGACAAATCTACAAAAGAAAATTACATTATCACCCAAATATATATATATATATATAGAGAGAGAGAGAGAGAGAGCGTACAATCCATTTTACTTTTCTATTTGAGTCCAATTTTTGGCATAGTTAACATGAGGAGAAAAAAACTCTATCAATGTTCTCATGTCTAGAGAACATACAAAGTAGTAGACTGGGAGAAGAATGTCTACAACAGTAATCTGGGGGGAATGCCCTAAGATTTCTGCCCTTGTTACCACAGTAGCAATTCATATAATAAAGCATATTACATTTATAGGGAATAAAGGAGTAGTAAATGACTTCTAAGGGAATTTTCTTAAAGGGGCTACCAGTAGTTATCCAGAATACCTATTATATAACCACATCTATCTCCTATAAACAAAAGTTCAAAAAAAATGACCACAGTAAGCATGTTACCTTGAGGGGTTATATGTGAATTATTTGCTTGAGTGGCAAGATGGTTTTCTAGTTCTTCAATCTGCTGCCTGTACTGCTGAAGTTGTACCTCAAATTGCTGAACCAAGATTCTGAAGTAGCTTTAAAAAACATTTAAAAAGTCAGATGAAATGTTTTCTTAATTCGGAGTGACAAATCCAAATTAAGGAATATTCTGCAATAATGTAACAGTCTTCAAAAGTATCAAGGTTATCCAAGGAAAGGAAGGACTGAATAACTGTGATTGGAAGAGATTATGGAGAAATTACAAATGCACTGTGAATCCCAAATAGGATGCTGAAACAGAAGTACATTAGTGGAAAAACTGGCTGAATTTAAGTAAGTTTAGTAGTTTAGTTAATAATATTGTACAATTTTAGTTTCCTGTTCTTGGTAATTATACTATAGTTATATGTTAACATTAGGAGAAGCAGGGGAAGTGATACAAATAAATTCTCTGTACTACTATTTTGGAAGTTTTCTGTAAGGTTAAAATAAATTTACAATAAAGTAGAAACGTCTACCAACCAGATTGCAGAATTAAGAATTTATAGTTATTTTATCAATGAAATTTATAATCTGAGAACACTGTAGTATACTACAGGAAGCACATGTAATTATTGCTACTTTTCTAATAAATTTACTCACAGAGAGTGCTAGGTAGATTAAAAAAAAAAGTATCTTGAGTAGTATACAAAGGAATCTGAATGTTTTTCAGTAAAAAATGGGCAACCATGAAAGCACTTTGCAAAATTAGCTCTGATGGCAGTATTAAGAACAAGACAGAGGGATAAAACAGTAGAGGAAGTCCAGTGAGGAAGCACATCCCATGCCAATCTGAGTAAGAGGAATATCATGGTCATTATGAATTTCCTGATTTTGAGAATTGTTAAGTATGAGAATATCCTTATTTTTAAGAAATATCCACTGAAGTACTTTAGTATAGTGAACATTATTTCTGCAAATCACCCAAACTGGGGGAGAAATGTATATATACATTTAGAGTGTGAGGAACAAAAATATGGTAAGAATGTTAATACGTAGGAAATTGGAATGAAAGACATACAGGAATTTTTAGTTCTCATCTTGAAACTTATCTGTAAGACCAGAATTCTAATAAAAAACTAAAAGAATAAAATAAGTAAGGGGCCAGGCGTGGTGGCTCACATCTGTAATCCCAGCACTTTAGGAGTCTGAGGCAGGAGAATCACTTTAGCCTAGGACCAGCCTAGGCAACACTGTGAAATGGCATCTCTACAAGTTAATTAATTAATTAATGGTGAGGGATCAGGAATCAAACAGATCTCCACCACTCAACTCACTTTTGCATACCTCAGTCTCTATCGCTAAAACTGGAATAACAACAGCTACAGAGGTCTTATGAAATATGAAGGTAAAGCATGTAGAGTCCTAAGCACACTGCATGGCAAATAGTAAGCATTTGGTAAACATTAGTTATCATTATCTTCATCAACATGGAAGGACATAAAGAGAGAGACAAGATGTATTTTACATGTATGGAAACCAAACGTATATACAAGCTGAGTGATGTGATTGCAGGTTGGTTTTTTTCTTCTACTTATCTATATTTTCTACTTTTTCTTCCAGAACATGTATTACCTATGTAAATGAATAATCGTAATTTTCCATTACCAGCAAAATTTAATAAAATGGAGTAGACTCTGTAAGTAGTATGTACATGAAGTATAAATGCATAATAGTGGTGAAAAGCTCAGATCTTAGCCTTCACTTACCCTGCAGTAAAATGGTGTTAATGGAGATAAACCTTTTTGGGTTATTATGAAATTTAAAATCCATGTAAAGTGCTTATTAGCTCAGCCTTTCCACATAGCATACTAAAAATATTTAGTTTGTATACTATTATTACTGTTCTGCTTTCTGAAAGTGAGAAACATTTGTTTTAAAAATCCAGCCACTTACTCAGCAGGAGCCGCATATTCATGTTGAAGTCCAGGCGGCGTCTTCTGGGTTCTTAAAGCGATTTCAGCGTTCTTTAACTCCTAATATACCAGAGGGTTCCAAAAAAAAAAAAAAGCCAGTTAAGAGTTAGGTTAAAAATACCATACTAAAAAAAATATTCAGTCTCTGGACTGAAACTTCAAACGATACCTCGGAGGTTCACGCTATAAGAACATATTATGGATGAAGCTGCTACACAAGTTGCTAAAACCTTTCAAGAGCAGATAAATTTCTGTTTGTTTAACAAACTTTGATAAAATTATAAAGAGCTGTAGATCTATTTTTAAAACTATGATTTCTGTAGGATTCATGAAGTGAATTCACAGTGTAAAGATTATATTACCACTTAAAATCTTTACTATAAATGCAGAAAATGCTTTTTTTAAAGGCAGGTGGCAATAATAATGTTGAGGCTGAGTCAGGCACAATTAACATTTGGGTGCTTGCTATGTACCAAACACTATGCTAAAGGTTACTTCTCAAGGACAACACTACAATGCAGGCAATGTTTCTCTTTTTACAGATGAAGAAATGGATTTACAAAGCCATTAAGTAACTCGCCCAATACCACGTTGCTAGAAGACCGGAGAACGGGATCTTTTAAAGCTTACACACTCAACCATTCTTATATTGTATTCTACCATTCCAGCCAATGTTTTTTCAAGATTAGTATTCTGTTTACCCCCTTACATTCCAAATTCCTATCAATTTCACTGTATTTTCGAACTCTATTTAAGTATTCTTTATTTCACAAAGAGTTACTTTAACTTTATATTCCCTGTAGCAACATCTCTCCCTCACTAAACTGCCAACCTGCTAAGTTGATGACTGTTTTTTTTACATCCTTTTCACTCAACTCAGGCTTCCATCCCACCCCACTCCAATACAAATACATGTGTAGATGATTCAAGACCGACCCTTGCTACCACTCTAAGCACTGACTCTAGCCAGGCCCGGACTCTTATAACACTAAACTGCTTGCAGATAATCAGACATGCCCATACCCTCATTCATGATACTTGCCTCTTTTTCAAGACTCAATGTAAAGGTATTCTACACTGGACAGATGATAAAAAGTGCCCACTTGAGGCCTCTGTGCCCCTACAAAACCCTTGTACCTGGATCATATCACTTGATGGATTTAACTCCCTCCCTAATCTAAGTCTTGATCCCTAATGCCTGCTGAAGCGCCTGGCACACAACAGATCTTTTAAAAATGTTAGTTGAATGACTGGAGAGCTGAACTCAGCAATTTAACTTCAATAAACCATGTAGCCCCGACTCACCCCTAAAGAAGAACTAACTATCCTATTTTAATTTAAACTCAAGTTACTTACTAAAAATGATGTATATAAAAGACTTTGTCTTCCATAAGAATCTGGTCTACATCACTTCTAACTGCAGAACTTATATTTCCCAGAAAGGCTTTCTTAGAAGAAAACATTTTAGGGTTAAATAAGATTGATACTTTATAGAGGATTCAGAACATTTTTTTCAATTGGTAATTCATTAGACTCTTAGTAGATTATTAGTTCCTGTCTACTAGAAATTGGAATAATCTTAGATCAAATTTCTTTAAAAATTTTTTTTTCTCTTTTTCTTCTTCCCCTTTGACCTGGTGAGCAGGAAATAAAAATCTGTTTTTTTTTTTTGTTTTTTTGAGACGGAGTCTCGCTCTGTCGCCCAGGCTGGAGTGCAATGGCCGGATCTCAGCTCACTGCAAGCTCCGCCTCCGGGGTTCACGCCATTCTCCTGCCTCAGCCTCCCGAGTAGTTGGGACTACAGGCGCCCGCCACCGCGCCCGGCTATTTTTTTGTATTTTTTTAGTAGAGACGGGGTTTCACCATGTTAGCCAGGATGGTCTCGATCTCCTGACCTCGTGATCCGCCCGTCTCGGCCTCCCAAAGTACTGGGATTACAGGCTTGAGCCACCGCGCCCGGCCTAAAAATCTGTTTTTTTAAATTTATTAAGTTCCAGGGTAGATGTGCAGGATGTGCAGGTTTGTTACATAGGTAAACATGTGCCACGTGGTTTGCTGCACCTATCAGCTCATCACCTAGGTATTAAGCCCAATATGCACTAACTATAAAATTCCTGAAATTCAGCTCAGATGATTCTTCCTTAAGGAAACTTTGAATCCCAACCTCTTATTCCTTTGCCACCTTTAAGTTCTTCTCAATCTTTTATTATTTCATTCATCCTCCTAGACTTTTAGTACCTTTGGAGTTGTCTTTTTATCTCTAAAAGACTATTAACATGCCCACTATATGACAGCTACTCCACAAACAGCAGTGAATGGAATCATTCAGTTTTAGAGTTAAAATGGGTCCCATATAGCATTCACTTCTTTCTTTCAAGTTTGCCTCCTTCATTATTTTGCTCTAATGATGTTTCCCATATAACTTATATATAATTTCAAATATTTCACATAATTTCATGTGATATTTAATCACAGTCTAAACATTCTCTAGTATAAAAATATAATTAACTCTTTCTATTCCCTAGAAAGGATATACGTGATGATTAGGAAGAGTAAGTGGAAGGGAAACATGGGGCAATACAGGTGGAGTATCCCATATTCAAAAAGCTTGGGACCGGAAGTGTTTTGGATTTCAGAATTTTTCTGATTCTGGAATATCTGCACACAGCACCTTGGGGATAGAACGCAAATTTAAACGCAAAATTCATTTGTGTTTCTTATACATATAGCCGGAAAGTAACTGTATACAATTTTAATAATTTTGTACATGAAACGAAGTTTTAACTGTAACCTATCCCACGAGTTCAGGTGTGGAATTTTCCACCTGTAGCATCATGTTAGCACTCAAAAAGTTTTGGATTTTGCAACATTTCAGATTTTGGATTAGGGACGCTCAACCTCTATTACATTCATATTTAACCAAGAAAATGTGTTAAGAGACCAGGAAATCTGAGAACAGACACTAACATCTTTGAAATCCCTTTAGCCATTACAGTTTCGAGTAGCTCTTTTAGTAACACATCATTATTAAAAAGATTACAAGATATTCTCCAATGGTGGACTTAAAGACCCAAAAGCACCTTTAAAAATTTTACTTAAAATACTACCATTTCATTTGTGAAGTTCATAGCCCTCTGATAAATCCACAGCAAAAAGGTGTGTCTCACATGAAGTTCATTAACAGATCAGTGACAACTTAACGGAAAGATTTCTAGACTGCTATGATGAGATCAAGTACGTTCCGTAATTATGATAAATACAACAAAAATAAATCACCTATCATCATCCTTTCCCACTGAGGTAGAAACGAACTACATATTAAATATGTATTGTATATTACACCATAGGGAGGAAAAACAAGTAGACATTAGTGACAGACAATATTAGCCACATTACCATTGATTTTTATTTTTCTGAGATGGAGTTTTGCTCTTGTTGCCCAGGCTGGAGTGCAATGGTGCAAACTCAGCTCACTGCAACCTCCGCCTTCCGGGTTCAACCGATTCTCCTGCCTCAGCCTCCGGAATAACTGGGATTAGACGCATGCGCCACCACGCCTAGCTAATTACTGTATTTTTAGTAGAGATGGGATTTCACCATGTTGGTCACGCTGGTCTCGAACTCCTGACATCAGGTGATTCACCTGCCCCAGCTTCCCAAAGTGCAGGGATTATAAAGTGTGAGCCACCAGACCCGGCCTACTATTTTTATTAACTAAGATTTAACCACGACTTGCAAGTCATCACTCAAATTTACAGAGTTAAAAAACATTATTTTCTGACTAGCTATGTTTCCTCTTACATAATAGACCAATTTAGCCAGCAACTACGCTTATGAAACCTAGTTAGTTAACAGCATAAGCTCTGGAGTTGGATTGCCAGGGTCTGAATCCAGGCACTTCCATTTACTAACAAAGCTCTGTGCTTTTTTCCTTATTTATATAATGGGGATAATAATACCTACCTTGTTGGGCCTTTTCAGAAAACTTAACAGTTTAAACAGATATAAATTGCTTAGGATACTGTCTTGTATACAGAAAATGCTTAATAAAAACTCATTATTAGAGTGTATGAGCTATCTGGTTTCCTACCAGTATGTCTGTATCAAACTTTATAATTAAAAACAAACAAAACAAAAAAACAAAACACCTTATTTCAATTTTGGGAAAAAACAAAACAAAAAAATCGTAAGGTAAAATGGCCATAAGATGGTATACCTGAGCAGTTTCTATTTTCAATTTGTCAATGTTGAGAGTGTTTCTCTGTATTCCACTGGCAGCCAATGACAGGAGCTGCTTCAGAGCTTTAATATCTTCTTGTACCTTAAGCATTGCTTTTGAAGACATTCTACTAATTTCTTCTTGAACTTGTTTCTGCTCCTTCACAAATTTCCTAAAAAGTATATATTTAAAACCGAGTTTTTAAAAGTATATCTTTGGTTTCTTACAAAAATATATATATACTTAAAACAGTCCAAGTGTTTTAAAAAACAAAACTAAAAATTCATCTACAGTTCACACTTTTTTACAGAAGGGTAGTTATAGAATTTTAATTCCCGTTGTTCTGCTTTCTTTCTGATTTCTAAAAGCATTAACATGTTAACCCTAATTAAGAGATGCTCTTCTAGGATGCGATTTGAGGAGGAAGAGATGCTCGCCTTAAGAAATATTCTAGAATTCTTCAAGTTTTATTTATCTTCACTTACTGGAGATTTTCAACATCCTGGCAGATGACAGGAGGTAGATTTTCATCCTTCAGAGCTTTACTATCCCTAAGAAAAATGCAAAACATGTATAAAGATCACTGAGATTTTAAAAAGTTGACAGCTGAGTTTTAATAGAGTATTAGAGTATTAAGACACAAGAAAATATAACAAAAAAGCACGTATAGCTTCTTTGGATGATTTCAAAGTTCTTTATAAAAAACAATAAATTTCTTGTAAATAGAATCTATAAAATAATTTTAACAATTCGTCCGACATGAAGATTTCTTATCTAAGAAGACTGGCATCTATTAAAAACATACTTAAAAGCATTTGACTAAATGTCTAACAAAAAAATCAGAAAATACTGCAAATTGGGTGAGATGTTAAACTAAGTTCCCTCTGGCTTAAAGATTCTGACAATTTGTTCAGTTCCAAAATATTAATGTATTCATTAAAGAAAGCTACAAAACTTCTCATTTCAATTAGTTCTTCAACATGCATTAGAATGAAAAAGTAAGACCTAGGCAGAGCTTACAGGAATAAAAAATATTTAATGAGAACAAGAACAAGTGAAATTTGGCATGCTGCAATGGAACCATGAGTTAGATTTCATAACCCTTAGGCAGATCTTAGTTTCTCTAGTCTTCTTCATTTAAAAAGTAAGCTAAAACACACATAGGATATTTGTAAGGAGTGAATTTGTCATGCATTTATGAATGCTTTATTTAATACAGTACAAATCATGTAAGAAAATAAAATTGGTAATAAGAAGAATGACCAATTTCAAACATATATATGATGTATATGGAGGCTACTCTCCTCACTGAAAACACCAGGACATAAAATGGGACTGGCACAATAATTCATATCTTTTTTAAATGCTCCAAAGGTAAAGTTCCATGAGTTGTTCAATATTTAATAGACTAAAGAAATAAACACACATATTTGTATTTATTTATATTATTTAGGGAAATACCAAACACCTTTCTAGAAAGAAATAGTTTTAAATTTTTTTAATGACTGAAAACTAAAGATTTGACCTTTCATTATCTTTCCAGAACATATGTCTATTATTTTACTTTTAACAAATACCGTTAAAAAAAGTTTTTTCTCCTAAATGTATATGATTCTATTTACTTCCAATTATACCATCTGTCTACAATTTAATAAGTTAAACTCTTCAATTAAAATGTCTTAAGGGTAAATTTGTAAACTTACTCTGGTCTTGTTCCCGTTTTATCACCTAGAAAATTCAAGAAGCTTCATGTAAAAAAAGTAGGTAATTGAACAACAGACTCCAAATACAAGTTTTAAATTAACACAAATTAAAGTATAAATATAAACTGTTAAGCATTTTTTTGCTTGCCTCTTAAACATCATGTGATGTCATGACTCGTCATGAACTCAGAAGCATAGCATTTTATGAAGACATCAGTACACATAAGCAGATATATATAGCAGATGTACATCTACTTTCAAGGGCAAGAATCTTCCTTTCTCAACCATCTTCCATGAAAAATATCCTGTATGGAAAATGTACGTTGTTGCCTACCAGTTTAACTCCTGAAAACTTTACCTTACACTTTTTAAGGTCCTATCAGTACAGAATACTATGTCAGATTACCTGAACTTCTCCAATCTGACAATCCCTTAAAACAAATATCACAATTTATCTTCCCATCTGCCATGAATACCTTATCACACCCTCACAACAACAGACATATTTTTTAAAAATCCTTTGCCAGTTATGTAGGTGAAAAATGCCACTTCATAATAATTCTTAGTTTATATTTGGTGAAGAAAACCATTTTCTTCAAATGCTCATGAGACAAGTATATTTCTCCTTTTGTGAACTGCTTGTGATTTGCACACTTTTCTTGAGGTATTTTTCTTATTTATAAGAGCTATTTCAGCATTAAGTATATTATTTGTCTCCTTTACATAATTTCATAAGTATTTCTAATATTAGACCCTTGTTAAGATATATCTAAATTTCAGAGATGTTAAAATGTGAAAAAAAAAGCACCTAAAAATCAAGCATTTTGGGCAGACTGCATGAACCCAGGAATTGGAGACCAGCCTGTGCAACAGGGCAAAACCCTGTCCCTTCAAATTTTTTTTTCACTTTTGAGACAGTGTCTCACTCTATTGCCCAGGCTGGAGTGCAGTGGTGTGATCTCAGCTCACTGCAAACTCTGCCACCCGGGTTCAACCGGTTCTCCTGCCTCAGCTTCTTGAGTAGCTGGGATTACAGGCTCCTGCCACCATGCCCGGCTGGTTTTTGTATTTTTGGTAGAGACAGAGTTTCACCATCTTGGCCAGGCTGGTCTTGATCTCCTGACCTCGTGATCCACCTGCTCTGGCCTCCCAAAGTGCTGGGATTACAGGCGTGAGCCACTGCGCCTGGCCAAAAAAAATTTTTTAAATTAGCTAGGTGTGGTGCTGTGTACTTGTGGTCCCAGCTACTCAGGAGGCTAAGGTAGGAGAATCACTTGAGCCAGGGAGTGGAGGTTTCAGTGAGGTGAGATCACATCCACTGCATTCCAGCCTGGGTGACAGAGCAAGACTCTGTATCAAAAAAAAAAAAAAAAAAAATCAAGCATTTTACTTTCCTCATTTACATTTTACCTCTGCACATGGGGTTTTACTTTTCTACCTCTTTTATCCAACTGTAATTTATGTTTCCGTGTTTTGTATTTTACCGAGTTTAAGATTTTTTAATTTCATATTTAGTATCTCTAAAATTGCCACCTATCTTCTATAGATGTCCTAGATTTTATGAGATATGGAAATAAAATTAGGGATTTAATTTTATGTTTTTCCAAATAATTCACCAACTTTTAAACTGACTAGCATATTATTTCTTTGATATATTTTATTATATTTTATAAATACTTATGTACACACAAACATGTATATAAAAAACTTGAGCCTGTTTTTACCATGGATCCCTGATTACCATGGACCCCCAATTAATCTACCTAGCTTTGCCTCAATAACACACGTGGACCACTACAAAAGCTTCCTAACAGTTCTCCATGTCTATTCTTCTCGGATGCTATTTTCCATATGGCTGTCAGAAAGCTCTTAATCTTAAAATACAAATCTCATCACATCCCTTTAACAGACCCAAATTGCCTGAGGTATTAATATAATGACAAAACTCAACGTGGCAAATAAGGCCTCCATGACTTCTGGAACCTCGTCTTTCTCCTCTATGGCTAATCTGGCCTTCAGTCATTTCTTCAAAAGGGTCAAGGTTCTTCTCATCTCTAGTCTCACGCGATGCTTTACCCTCTTCACTGAATGCTGTTTATTGCTACTCTCCATCTGGTTAAACCCCACACTGGTACTGCAGGGCCCAAGCTAACTGATACAACTACTAGAAAAAAAGAAATCATTTGGATTAAAAAAAAATCCCTTGATATGAGCATTAGGTAAAAGAAAACGGGGATGTAGTAATCAGAGATCCATAGTAGAAACACATCCAAATTTTTTATATACATGTTTGTGTATACATATTTATAAAATTTAATGTCATATCTAAGACATTTATTGCATTTGTTCTGTATATTCTCCTTGCTCAATTCTATCTTAGGTACACTATGAAAGCAGGAAGATGTGGGGAAGGGCAGAGAAGGGGAGATTAATTTCTCACATTTATTTATCTTACTCTTCTGCCTTAGCCTGCTCTTTCAGCCTAAAAACAATTATAATAGAGAAGTACTCTCATGCTTAAAATAAAAGTAATAAAAGTGGTACCAGGCTATTCCATTTTGAACAAATAAGCTGCTAAGGCTGCTAATTATGGAGCTGCTACAAAGAAAACTAAGTAAAAACGAACTTTGTTTAGAAATTAGTCAATTTTCATTGAAAGAGAAACCTAAACTTTGTAAAAGTTTAAAAAGGTTTTACCAACTTTTAAAATAGTAATTCAACCTAGAATAGTATCTCCTTATAATAAAACCTGTGTCTGTTTTTTTTTAAAAAGTCATATAGATACACAGATACTATTTCACATCTTCATCCATTTATGGCATTCTTCAGAGAAGGTCAATATGTATGTATACACCCTAGTATATATGGTATATATTCTAGTGGAACATGCTTTCATCAGAAGCAGAAGAGATGGTGCAAAACAAAGTAACACACAGAACAATAAAAACATTTTCACAGTGATTTTGGATTAGCAAATTTTTAAAACCAATATTCAATGTGGCAAGGGCACAGCAAGAAAGGTATTTTCATACTGGTTAGAGGGTAAACTGGTAACATCTTTCTGGGAAAGCGATTTCACAATCTATATACTAACAGTCTCCAAAATATCCCTCTCTTTAAGCCAGTGATCCTATTTCTGGGTATTTTCCCTAAGAAATAACCCAAAGTATAAACAAACATTGATAATAAAAGGAGACACTTATGCGTCTGGCTCTGCTAAGGTTTTACAAATAGCAACCCTCAAACCATTTAACAGATAAGGAAAACTAAAGCACACAATATAAGTAACTTCAATAAGGTCACAGAGCTTATAAGCAGTTGGGCCAGGATCTGAACCCAGGCAATTCCACTCCATAGTAGACTCTTAAACTACTATATTATGTTGCCTTTTTAGATAAAGATGCCCAATGTTTTACTTCCCAGAGTAAAACATCTGGAAATAAACATCTAACAAGAGAACAATGGTTGACTAAATTATCCATCCATAAAACTGATATTAAGCAGCATTAAAATATTTAAAAAGAATTACCAACAGACAAATGCTTCTGATGTTACATAAGAACAGACTACAAAACAATACTGCATATGTATTATGATCCCTATTAAAAAATACATATTCGTATACACATTAAGATAGCTACATAAGACATGCACATACAAATCTGTTATCTACAAAAATAAAACCTTAAATGAACACACATAAAATTTGTGAAATATTAATACAAACAAATTTAAAAGTAAAAACTGTTACTACTAAATATAAACTACTAATCTTTCACACAAAAGAATTTACAGCAACCTAGACATTCCCTCAACAGTACTGTTAGAACATAAAAGTTACAACAGCATTACTTACTCTTTTTATCTGAGGAGCTACTGAAATCTATACCACCAAGGCCTTCATTGCCCGCAGTTGAAGTAGCTGCTGTAGTTCCCAAAGTCAACCCTAAAGCATTCTGTCCAAGTCCTATAAATAAAACATCACTTATAAATTCCACTGAAAGACAACAACAATTTCCCCTTACTGTTCAAAGGACTCCAATGCTTTTAAAGTTGGATCCTAGATTTTCTTGATATTTGATTTAGGCAAATAACAAGAAACAAGTCTGGAGCATGTTTTGGTCAAAGACTGATACCCTTTCTTGAATGCAATGGCATATGTAGGTTGGATGATGCGATTTGTCATTATTAGAAGGGCCAGAATGTGTATCAATTTAATATGGAGACATTCAATCTTTATTTGTTATAAAGGGGTTTTGTTAGAGGGCTTTTAAACCCTCTCTATAAAAGCAGTTTCAGTTGGTGTATTTTCAGGTGAATACATCTTGCCTTCCGAACACACTTTGTAACTGCATACTTTTAAGAGAGCCTAGTGTGAATTTGTAAGATTTGAATATGACATGTATTGAATATAATTTCATACTCCCAAATTCTTTTCACAAACTTAAAAAAAAAGTATTAGAATTCATTTGTTTATTTAAATCTTCCCTCCCTGACAAAAGGAATAAAAAGGACCAGACTATGGTTAATCATAAGTCATTAATGTATACTTGTGAGTCAAGTAGCAAAATTTCAAGAATCTTGCGTTGATAAATCTGTATTTATTATTATTATTCTTGTTTTTGAGATGGAGTTTCACTCTTGTTGTCCAGGCTGGAGTGCAACGGCATGATCTCGGCTCACTGCGACCATCGCCTCCCCAGTTCAAGTGATTCTCCTGCCTCAGCCTCCCAAACAGCTTGGATTACAGGCATGCAGCACCATACCTGGCTAATTTTGTCTTTTTACTAGAAACGGGGTGTTTCACCATGTTGGCCAGGCCGGTCTCAAACTTCTGACCAGGTGATCCACCTGCTTTGGCCTCCCAAAGTGCTGGGATTACAGGTGTGAGCCCCCGCGCCCAGCCTAATAAATCTATACTTCTATAAGACCATGCATTCCCGAGCTGATATAACTTTTGTTCTTTTTAGAAAAAATGTTATCTTTAGATCAATTTACTGACTCCTTAAACAGGCTCTTCTTTGTTTTCTTATCTAGTTAGTCAATATTGAGAAAGAGGAAAATGGATTTCTAAAATACGGCGAATAGGTCGGGTGCGGTGGCTTATGCCTGTAATCTCAGCACTTGGGAGGCCGAGGCAGCCGGATCACTTGAGGTCAGGAGTTTGAGACCAGCTTGGCCAACATGGTGAAACCCCCATCTCTACTAAAAACACAGAAATTAGCCAGGCGTGCTGGCACACACCCGTAACCCCAGCTACTCAGGAGGCTGGGCAGGAGGATCTCTCTGGAACCCGGGAGGTGGAGGTTACAGTGAAAGAAGATCGCGCCCCCGCACTCCAGCCTGGGCGACAGAGCACGACTCCATCCCAAATAAACAATAAATAAAATATGGCGAATACATCCAATTATGTATGAAAACCATCATTTTATAATTTAGTTTTCATATTTAAAGGAAAACATGCAGATTAAAAAGTGATGTGCTCAAAGGGCTAAAATAAAAATAAGTACATTTAAATATAAATATTTACTATTCTGGAGAATAAATACCATCAATTACCTGATGTTCCTGTGTTTGTACTCTGGAAAAGTGAACCTCCCAAACCAGCTAAGGCTCCCCCTAAAGAGAGGCCTGTTGATGCAGTTGTAGTGGTGGCTGTTGTCCCACCCAAATTATTTAGAGTAAATCCTGTGGATGCTATAAAAAAAGAGATAGTAAGCTTTCAAAAGGCAACTTATTTATAACAGCATCATAGAAAAATACAAATACGATGTTTTTAAAAACTGACATCCATGATAAAATTGGCTCTTTGGAAGAACTACTTGCTAAAGATAAAATTACATACTTAAGAAGAAAGAGAAACAGCAGCTTTAAAGCAAAAATCTGGGACAGAAATAAGGGCTTTGAGGAATATTACAATGGTACCAGGTAACTGATTCTAGACAGCAATATTGTCTTCACCCCAGGCCATCAACTTCACCTTCATATTAAATGAATCAAAAGATAGGCGAGGTTTATGCCAAGTCTTTGTCTTTCCCTGTCACTAAATGGCTCCATGAAAACAAAGTCAATATTAACAAGTTTACATTTTACCTCTCTAGCCCTCTTCCCTGCTTTGCTCTTTAAATAGGGACTATCTCCCAAGACAGCCTCTCCTGCTTCAATGCTCAAAGCTGAATTTTCTTCTTTATAAATCAATAATTTCTGTAGTCAAAATCCTAAGTTATGTTTAGTAAAGGTGACTATCTATGTTCTCTAACCAGATAAAATTGAAATTTAACCATTGAATGCAACGATTTTTCATTCTACCTCACCTGCTGGAGTTGATGTCAGAGCAGACGAAAGAGTCAGACCGCTAGCTGAGGTAGAAGCAATAGGTAGAGCAAATGGTGTGGCAGATGCTGCAGGTTTGTTGAATCCTAAACTGAAGCCTGTTGTAGCTGCAGATGTAGTGGCTGGCGTTCCTATTTAAATAAATAAATAAGTAAACAAACAAAATTCTACTTTACCTGTAAGTGTTCTATTACACTGGTTTCAATATGGATCCCTAAAAGTTTGTGACACTACCTTTTGCCAACAGAAGGAGGATGTGTCTGTGAGAGAAAATATGTAGAAGTTGAGACTAAACCATGGTGAACACAAAAAAAATGGCTCTTTGAGTTAAGAAAAACAAAAGAATGGCCTGGTACAGTGGCTCACGCCTGTAATCCCAACACTTTGGGAGGCCAAAATGGGCAGATTGCTTGAGGTCAGGAGTTCGAGACCAGCCTGGCCAACATGGTGAAACGCCTCCTCTACTAAAAATACAAAAATTAGTCGAGTATGGCAGTGCACACCTGTAACCCCAGCTACTCGGGATGCTGAGGCATGATAGTCACTTGAATCTGGGAGGGGGAAGCTGCAGTAAGCTGAAATCGCACCACTGCACTCCAGCCTGGGAGACAAGAGACTCTGTCTCAAAAAAAAAAAAAAAGAAAAACAAAACAAAAAAAATCTAATCAATGTAATACATCGATTTTTAATTCTACTCCTAGATTTACCTCTAATGCAGCATTTATCCTCCTCCTTTCCCTTTCAGCAGAAAAATGGTCCCTCCTCTCTAATACCCATTCTCCATTCCTTTCTTCTGGCCCCTGTGTCTCTGTCTGCCCCCAGCTGTCTCCCTATTCCTTTTCAGCCCTTTTTTTCTGTAGCTGTCTTTCCTCTGTTCATGTCTTAAATGACACTTCCTAGGGTTCTATTCCTACTTCCTTACTTCCCCAATGACTCACCCACTTTCATCATTTCAACTACAGGTGATTAAGTCTAAACTGATATTCACCTAAGTCCTCATTGTCTAGTTCTATCTTGATGCCCCTTTGGCCTCCTACATATCTCACCACAAAAACTTTTTGCTAAATCTCCAACGTTGCTCAGTTCAATTCCTCAAGCCAGAAACCAGTCGTTCTTGACATCTCTTCTTTCTCCCGTACTCCATTAGTCACAAATCCTGTCGACTGCACTTCAGAAATATCCTGTACTACAAGCATCCTTAAAAACCTTAGCTTAGGCCATCTCTCTCTTAAGAACTACTACAACAGTATTTATTTCTCTGGTATCAGTCTCCTCTAACCTCTAATCTATTCTTAAAATTATCTTGGTTACCTTAAAAAAAAAAAAAAGGCTGGGTGCGGTGGCTCACATCTGTAATCCCAGCACTTTGGGAGGCTGGGGCGGGCAGATCACCTGAGGTCAGGAGTTCGAGACCAGCCTGGCCAACATGGTGAAACCCCATCTCTACTAAAAATACAAAATTAACTGGGCGTGGTGGCACATGTCTGTAATCCCAGCTACTCGGGAGGCTGAGACAGGACAATTTTTTGAACCTGGGAGGCAGAGGTTGCAGTGAGCCGAGATCATGCCATTGCACTCCAGTCTGGGCAACAAGAGCGAAATTCCGTCTCAAAAAACAAAAAAAAACAAAACACCACCACCAAAAACAAACAAAAACCCCCCACAAATATCCTGGTGATTCTGCCCAACTTAAGGTTCCTATTAACTCTAGATTGTCTTTAAAATAGTCTAAAGACATGACATATACCTCCCTTTCCTATCTGGTCCCAACCTGCTCCTCAAATCTCAACTCTGCCCACCATTTCCACCTCTGATTTCTAAGCTCCAAGAACAAAATGTTTTGTATTTCCCTGAATGCTTTTATGACTGGGCCTTTGCATTTGCCAATCCTCTGTCTGAAATGCTTCTTGCCCGTAAAGTAAACCATACTGTTTTCTTCCTCTGCCTTCCATGGTGCCTCTCCTACATCTTTTAGGAAATTTATCAGATAATACAAGAACATGTTAATATACCTGCCTAACCCTTCCACCTCACAACAGACTGTCTTGCTCCAACCCTTAGCAGTTCCCAATGTCATCATCAAGGACCATCCTCACTACCAGTGCCACAAGATAATATTCAATGTTCAAGGCATCATGTATACACAAGGCCGCATGGTTAGGAAGGAATAACTGCTCAAACAATACTAAGTGAAGAAATGTATGAATGACCTGCATTGACTTAACCTGAAATCACAGAGAGAAAAGAAGCCAGAAACTATGCTTCTGGATTGCCTTGATCACAACTAGAAGTTCCTGCCAGAGTACAGTACTTTGAAATCATGTATGGGGTCACAACCTCAGAAAACAAGACTCAGGCGTAGTGTGGCTCAAGTCTATAATCCCAGCACTTTGGGAGGACAAAGAGGGCACGTGGCTTCAGGCTAGGAGTCCATGACCAGCCTAGGCAACACAGTGAGACCTTGTCTCGCCAAAAAAAAAAAAAAAAAAAAAAAAAGCCAGGCGCAGTGGCTTACACCTATAATCCCAGCACTTTGGGAGGCCAAGGTGGGTGGATCATCTGAGGTTGGGAGTTCGAGACCAGCCTGACCGACGAACATGGAGAAATCTTGCCTCTACTAAAAATACAAAATTTGTCGGGCGTGGTGGCACATGTCTGTAATCCCAGCTACTTGGGAGGCTGAGGCAGGAGAATCGCTTGAACCTAGGAGGCGGAGGTTGCGGTGAGCCGAGATTGCGCCATTGCACTCCAGCCTGGGCAGTAAGAGCAAAACTCCAACTCTTTAAAAAAAAAAAAAAAAAAAAAAATTAGTCGAGCATTGTGGTATGTACCTATAGTCCTAGCTACTTGGGAACCTCAGGGAAGATCGCTTGAGCCCAAGAGTTTGAGGTTGCAGTGAGTTCTGATGGTGCCACTGCACTCCAGCCTGGGCAACAGAGGAAGAACCTGTCTGATGGGGGGAAAAAAAAGCAAAAAAGAAAACAAGAAGATTCACTTGCTTGTCTTTGTAGCCAACCCAGTCCAAAACTTTGGTGATAAACAGATGTGCTGTGTTTTCTGTTAATAACAGGTGTAGCATCCAAATGAAGTCTGCCAATCCTTATTTTAAAACTCAATTTAAGGGCTTCTAAATGTTCCTTCATTTCCTTTTCCTTTCCGTTCACATTGTTTACTGCCATCCAGATTGAAAGCTGGCTGAAACCCTAGTTATCACATTCCCTTTAGCGTAACACTATAGAAGGTATTATGTATTTGGATATTAGTTCAATACCCTCAATTTTTTAGATAACTAAGAGCCCCCAAATATTACCTAAGGCCTCACAACTATTTTAGAGGCTTAATTCCAAAATTTCTGGCTTAAAGTTTGGTGTTTTTTCCACTAAATGGAGTCAAATGACTAAAAAAAGTAATATGAAATAAACTTCCACATTAAAAACAATTTCTGCATTTAAAATACTTTTCTGAATTATAAAAGTACTCTACAAAGTCATTCCTTTTTTTCACCACTCAAAT
Source organism: Theropithecus gelada (assembly GCF_003255815.1). Taxonomy (NCBI): domain Eukaryota; kingdom Metazoa; phylum Chordata; class Mammalia; order Primates; family Cercopithecidae; genus Theropithecus; species Theropithecus gelada. The sequence continues at coordinate 57,359,141 of NC_037685.1, read as the reverse complement.
ACTGAAAGGTTCTCTGATAAGTCACCATCTGTGATACACACACTTTTTTCTATACCCCAGCTCTGTGAGATATTAGAAGAGAGAAGAGTAGAAAGATCACTCAATTTATCAAAATTATTAGAAGCCCACAGAGCTGGGATCTTTCCTCAAAAATTCTTACCCAGAGTTAATCCTGTAGTTATAGTTGTTGCTATTCCTGGGGACAAAAAGAGAAATAAAATTTAATCATCAATGAAGATGACATTCTTTTGGTTTACCCGTCATAAGGCAAAGACTTAAAATCACCCTCAGGGAGTGATAACTCTTCTAATTAGAGCAATACATATCATAGTATCTGCCACCATAACCACTAATCACGCATTTTTCCCACAGCACTGGTTTTCATATTACAAGCTGTGCATAATTTGATTAAGGAATAAAATTTATAAAATGCAAATAACTATTGCTTATAACAAAATTAAGCAAGATCTAAAAAAGCAATTCCAAACAAAATGCTACACTGAGCTGTCTCAAGCAGCTCACTGACTAATCTGCTCATATCTATTCCTGTCGTTCTTCCATTTTCTAGATGTGGCTGTGAAATGTGCTGCACTCAAAGCTGGAAGATCAATGCAAAAAGTAGTAAGAAAACAAAGTATTAGAAAATAAAGGGTAAATAAAGAAGCAAACTTTTTAAATGGTCAGCTCCAGTGAAACACTATTTTTCCAGCTGTATTAAAAACAAAAATTTTCCATTGTTTTCGAAACCTTCAAGTCCTTTATCTATTGCCCTTTTCCCACTTATTGTTTTAATAATGCGAAAATGTAAAACATCTCTTAGGAATGTAAATTATAGACCAGGCATGGTAACTCAGGCCTACAATCCCAGCACTCTGAGAGGCCAAGGCAGGAGGATCACCTGACCTCAGGAATTTAAGACCAGGAGGAGACCCCTTCTCTACAAAAAGTGAAAAAAAAAAAAAAGCCAGGCGTGGTGGTGCACACCTGTGGTTCCATCTACTCAGGAGGCTGAGGTGGGAGGATCATTTGGACCCAAGAGGTTGCAAGGCTACAGTGGGCCATGATCATGCCACTGAACTCCAGCCTAGACAACAGAGCAAGACTGTGTATCAAAAAAAAAAAAAAAAAAAAAAGTGAATTATGTTACAGTAAGGGTGCTGATTATCTCATGTATGTTAACGTTCCAAATTGATAAAGCTGGCTTAAACAACAATCTTCACTAAGGAAAAACTCTATTATTATACAGTCTAAAAATTTAATGTTTGTATGTTTTCCTTCCTTACTTCAGAGTAGATGACAGTCAATGATCGGGCCTATATCACTAGCCCTTAATTCCAATTCCTTGTATTTCTTTTCATCTTAGTATTTACCATTTTTTAAGGTCTACTACCAGTGATGATCCTTGTAAACGGAGATACAGGACAGAATTTAGGAAAGAATATCCCAAGCCTACTCCCTGACAATGTGGTCAGATCCTCCTCACCTGTATTTGTTCCTCCTAGAGTGAACCCAGTGGCAGGTTTAGATCCAAAGAGCCCGGTTCCAAAACCACTTGAAGGAGCAGATGTAGTTGCTGGAGTTGCAGTACTTCCAAGATTTCCAAAATTGAGCCCCACAGAAGGGTTGCTTATTTAAAAAAACAAAAACAAAACAAAAACTACATGCACAAAAGGAAGTCTACTAGAGCCAATATTTACTTAAGAGAAATAAAAATTAACTCTTCAAGATAGTTTCATTCACGTAACATATCAAATACATTGTCATAGGACCCAAAAAGAAAAATAAATTTATCTTTAACCCACCAAGTTCAAACACGTTTCTGTTCTTCCTTAAAAATAAATCCACATGTAAACGTAGTCTTAAAAAATACAATACTACCAGATTTCAGGCTGGGCGTGGTGGCTCACGCCTGTAATCCCAGCACTTTGGGAAGCCGAGGCGAGTGGATCACGAAGTCAGGAGTTCCAGACCAGCCTCACCAACAGGGTGAAACCTTGTCTCTACTAAAAATACAAAACTTAGCCGGGCATGGTGGTGACATGTGCCTGTAATCCCAGCTACTCAGGAGGCTAAGGCAGGAGAATTGCTTGAACCCCGGAGGCAGAAGTTGCAGTGAGCCGAGATAGTGTCACTGCACTCCAGTCTGAGTGACAGAGCGAGACTCCCTCTCAAAAAAAAAAAACAATACCAGATTTCAAGAAAAGCAGTCTATAGTAATAAGGATTTCAGATCTCAAGGTAATCATAAGTATGGATCACAATTATTCTGCTTTCACCAATCTTTGAAACCTAGCATATTTTAAAATGGCCATAGAAAAGTGATTTTAAGTTATCTTCAAGGTTGCTACATTACCACATTCATAGGGCAATGTGGGGTTGGGGAGAGCTTATAGTTAGGGATTTTACCACCAAAAAAAGCAAAATAGAAAAACTAGTGGGCACATTTCCTGGCAAAAGTTAAACGCAAAGCAAAATCACCGTGTCTCAGGATCATGTGTGCATTAACAGAAACTCTTCATAGAGCGTTGGAAAGTTTAAAAAAAGAACAGCTGATAAAAGCAAATGAATGTGAACAAAGTTCACAACTTTTCAACTACTCTTATCAAGACTCAGAGGTTCAGATTTGCTAGGAAAAGGTGGGAAGACAAATTGTGAAAGCAAGCAAAGTTTGACAAGTTGGCACTTCAAAAATTATGTAGGAGAGTTAAGGGAGATTATATAGCATAATGGGGAATCCTCTTTATCCTACATATTTATTGCTTCCTTTGCTGCTCTTCCATAAAGAGTAATCACCATGGGAGAACCCAATATCATTTTTAAAGTCTCAAAATCTCTGGCAGCAGTAGTGTGGCTGGGTTCCAGTACGAATTCACCCAAGTTCTGGTACTTGTGTGCCATTACTTAACCTTTCTGAGCCTCTATTTCCTCATCTGCAAAATAGGAATTAACAGTACCCACTTAGCATAATTTTTTTTTTTTTTTTGAGACGGAGTCTTGCTCTGTTGTCCAAGCTGGAGTGCAGTGGCGCGGTCTCAGCTCACTGCAAGCTCCGCCTCCCGGGTTCATGCCATTCTTCTGCCTCAGCCTCCCAAGTAGCTGGGACTACAGGCGCCCGCCACCACGCCCAGCTAATTTTTTGTATTTTTAGTACAGACAGGGTTCCACCGTGTTAGCCAGGATGGTCTCGATCTTCTGACCTCATGATCCGCCCGCCTCGGCCTCCCAAAGTGCTGGGATTACAGGCGTGAGCCACCGCGCCCAGCCAGCAGATTTTTTTTCTTTAAATATAAGACTTCAGAAATTGCACAGGATGAATTAACTTCAATAAAGGTTGTTATGACTGTTATCATTACGGATACTTATAAATTCAACTAAATATATTATGTACAAGGCGTTATGCCAGGAATAGCAAGGAAGCAGAAAGATGATCAAGGAACATGCCGTTTACCAGGGGGAAAACAACACAAATAACTGTACTCCAAGCCAGAAGAGTTCTCCAAGTGACTTGGGTGTGCGTGTCTTCAATTGCATAACCAGCTTAAGAAGCCACTCAGATTTTTGCAATCATTGGGGGACAAGGAAGAAAGGAAATACTCAAGCAGTAGATCATTCAAGCAGCAGAAATGTACACACCTTCAGTAAGTTTACAATTACTATAAGGCAGATTATAATCAAGTACCAAATGATGGCAAACAGATACCGCAGAAGTTTGAGGCAAAGAGCTAACCACTGTGAGGGGAACAGAGACGGAGGAGCTTATTAAGGGGCAGAACTTGAGGTGTGCCATCCATACTGAGTAGGTAAAAGAAGAGGAAGTACTTAGTTCACCACTGATCTTTAATGTGTTTGTGTGCACCTTGGGTGGATAAAGGCGAGATGGGAGACAAAGTAGGGCTGTGAGCTCTCACTAACAATTAAAACACAGATCTTGACCAGACCGGGTGGCTCATGCCTGTAACCCCAGCACTTTGGGAGGTTGAGGTAGGCAGACTGCTTGAGCCCAGAAGCTTGAGACCAGCCTGGGCAACATGGTAGAAGTGTCTCTACCAAAAAAACAACAAAAAACTTCCAAAAAAAAAAAAAATTAGCCAGGCGTGCTGAGGCATGCCTGTAATCCCAGCTACTCAGAAAGCTAAGGTGGAAGGATCACTTTAGCCCAGGAGGTGAAGGTTGTAGTGAGCTGAGACTGCACCACTGCATTCCAGCCTGGGAGACAGAACAAGGCCGTCTCACCAAAAAAAAAAAAAAAAAAAGGCCCACAGATCTTTAAACATTTAGTCTGAATTTAAAAGGTATTATTAAAAACACATTGCTACAACCAAAACTAAGTGAGATATCACACACACAGAAACCTAAGTGAGCGCGACAAGCAAAAGAATATAGGATGTAATGGCTATATCCAGACAACATAGGTACAACCATAAAAGGGGTATATATGCTAAAACATTTAGCTTAGCTGTGGGTAGTCTGATTGTATTGTTATTTTGAAACTGTTGTGTGTATAATGTGGAGTAGAATAAATGAGTATCTGGGGGATACTAAAACATTATTGGTGGCTGGGCGCAGTGGCTCACGCCTGTAATTCCAGCACCTTGGAATGCTGAGGAGGACGGATCACCTGAACCAGGAGAGTTTGAGACCAGCCTGGCCAACATGGTGAAACCTCGTCTCTACTAAAAACATAAAAAAAAAAAAAAAAAAAATTAGCCTGGTGTGGTGGTGTGCCTGTAATCCCAGCTATTCGGGAGGCTGAGGCAGGAGAATCAATTGAATCCAGGAGGCAGAGGTTGCAGTGAGCCGAGATTGCGCCATTGCACTTCAGGCTGGGTAACAAGAGCAAGAGCAAGACTCTGTCTCAAAAAAAAGGCCAGGCACAGTGGCTCACACCTGTAATCCCAGTACTTTGGGAGGCCGATGCAGGTAGATCACGAGGTCAAGAGATCGAGACCATCCTGGCTAACATGGTGAAACCCCGTCTCTACTCAAAATACAAAAAAAATTAGCCGGGCGTGGTGGTGGCGCCTGTAGTCCCAGCTACTCAGGAGGATGAGGCAGAATTGCGTGAACCCAGGACGCGGAGCTTGCAGTGAGCCGAGATCGCGCCACTGCACTCCAGCCTGGATGACAGAGCAAGACTCCGTCTCAAAAAAATATATATATATTATATATATATTTTAATATCTTGACATTTTTTAAATGTCTTGACAACGTAACTGAAGATATTATGAAACATAATGAAAGTTGAAAATGCTGCCAAAGAAACACATCAAAATGAAATTTTACCCTATCACAGAAGCAAAAGAGAAATTTTGGTGTCAGTGAAATTTACTAAACTCAAGAAAAACAAAAGCTACCCTAGACTTGACCAATTATTGCCTCAAACCAATGTTATGTGCCAAGCACTTGATAGGATGTGCTGTATAAAAACCAACTTGACTCAATCACATCAGGAATGTTATTTTAACTTGCCCAGCTTGCCCTAATGCAGACTTGGCAGCTAACATAATAGCTAACATTTACTGAGCACTTAGCAAGTGCCAGACTTGATGCTAAATATTCAAATGCTTCATCTCACTCATCAACTCAGGTAATCATCTCCTTTCCAGATGTGAGAACTCCCCTAAAATGACCGACCTCAAGACATCAAATCACCAGGTGGCACTAGGGGCTGTCAGGCCTCCCAACCAGCACTCTAACAAATTTATGTCAGACTGTCTCCTCTTTCACTAATTTATCCAAGCCTCTCTAAAACTTGGGTATTTTTTATAACTTATTACTAATAACTCATTTGCTCAGTCATTCAAATTGTTATTAAAGCCCTTTTTCTATGCCAGGCACTGTCCTTGGGACTGAGGAAGAGGTGGTAAGACTCAGACCCTGCCCTCAGGCAGTTTCTAGTCAGTGAGAGACACAAATATTAATTATTCTAGAGCTGAGATCTGACAACAAACAAGTTAACAATAAATATAACAAACTGATTACAATTGTGATCAGCACTCCAAGAGTACTAGGAGAACAGAAATCTCCCCTAGACTGACAGGTCAGAAAAGGCCTCTCTGGGGAGGAGACCATTTGATACTGGCAAGGAAGGGGCTGGCAAAGCCCACTTGAAAAGAGAAAAGGTCATGTTGCTAGGACAGGCTTTTTCACACTAAGATCAGGACCATGAGAGAAATATAAAAATTAATTCAAGTCATAAACAACATTAAAAAAAAAGAAATAGAATAGAAAATATCAAAGTGCATCCCATGAAGTAGGGGTTAGTATCTTTCTCTGAAACTTTATTTCATTTATTTATTTGTGTGCAGGTAGTGGTGTACCGGGTGGTAGTTGCGTGTTTGTTTTTAACAGTGGGTCTGGATAACTAAAATAAAAAGACGGGCTCAAGATGAGTACCCAGAGGTTCCAGCAGAAGTGGACCTTGCAGACTATGGTAAGTTTTTTTTGTTTGTCTGTTTTTTTTAACTTCACTCTAAAGACAGCGGGAAATGATTAAAGAGGGAGCAATGACAATTTTTTAAAAAAATTACTCTGGCTACAATGTGGCAGAACAGATTGAAGAAGTTGATTGCAGTAGTTTTCATCTAAAATAAGAAAGACAGCTGGTTAAAAATCTGACAAGAATCAGAAGTATTTTCGTAAGAATGTTAAGGATCAAGAGAGCAAGACTCTTAATACCTAAAACAGAGCCCTGCACATGGGAATCTGTCCAATAAATATTTGTTCCATGAATGATAATAGCCTGAGCAGGGTGGTGGAACTGGAAATAAAGACAAACGGAAATGGCAGAAGTAAAATTATTAGGACCTGTTGTTGAGCGAGTAGAGTAAGAATAACGGAGGTACGGATGAAAATTCAAATTTCTGAATTGGCTGTATAGCCTGTGATTCCTCCTCCCTCCCTTTTTAAACTGCAGGTCATGCTTAAGTTTTTGCCTTTTAAATCTACAGCCGCATCTTTTAAGCTTCAGGAAGTATCTTGTTGACAGTGTGCACACTCCTTAACTTTATGAACCCCTCCACCTTTATCTTTTAAAAAATTGAGTTCTAAAGCTTAAATCTCTCATTAAAATAAATGTCTCACCACTTTGTCTCTTTCTGGACAGTTATGTTTTTGTCGCCACCTGGACTAATGGGTTGCACAAAAACGAGGAACATGCTACCTACGTTTTGTAATTTAAGTAAAAGACAATGTTGAGTGATTACAACACAACATTCTTGCGTCAGATATACTAATCTGCACATACTGCACAAAATTACCACTAAAAAACACTGCAAAGAAGTGTTTTTTGTTGTTGTTGTTGTTTTAACAAAAGCAGATGAGGTCCCATGTGGCACAGAAGCTTGAAAAGCTCGTTAAAAACAACCACAAAGTTATTAAAACACCGTAATATCCAAAACCGCAAATGCTGCAATGAAATTGGAATTATCTACCATAAAACTCCACAACATGCTATAATTTCATTCATTCATTCAACGTTCATTCTACGCCTAAGACTGACGCATCGCTAAAGCTCCGGGGAAGACCCCCAGGCCCCTCCACGCAGTCAAGACCCCACTAGGTCCAAACAATGCCTGAGCTATACGTGGATTCTGGAAACCTCACGGCACAAAACCCATCCCGCCCTCCACTTCACCAGGCCGCGCTGGGCCCGGGTACGGCGGCGAGCGAGAGGCCTACGACGCCGGGCGGCTAGATTAAGTGCTTCTCTCCAGCTTCACCGGGAAGGAAGCCAGCGGGAAGAGAGGGGACGGGGACACGAGGGGAGCTTTGCGGGGGTGGGGCTCGGGGGGAATCCGGCCCAGGAAGGCGAGAAAGTGCAGTTACCTAGACGCTCCCGTTCCGAAGGAGAAACCGCCGCCCGTGCCGGTCCCGCCTGCGGCCACGGTGGTGGAACCCAGAGTCCCGGACCCGAAGGAGAACCCTGTGGACATGTCTGCCCGGGGCTCGACGCCGTCAGCAAGATGAAAGGGCTCTGGGACACTGCTCTCGCCTCAAAGCCGAGGCGGGCCGGGGAACATCTCTCGCCCGGCACCCACCTGGCGGGAACTTCCAGCCCCAACGGCGCCGAAGGTAAGGCTGAGGGGCTGGAGCAACCACGCAAAAGTACGCCCGCCGGAAGTGAAACCGCCGCGCAGGGAGCCCTGGGACGCGAGTTGGTGGGGGGGGGGGGGGGGGGGGGGGGCCGCGCAAGGCCCCCCGGGACCGGGGGGGATTGGCGCACGGCCCAATCTCTTAAAGGTGTAGGCTCCCAGAGTTTAAAAACAGCGAAACCATTTCTGTCATTTTTTAGTTCTTCTATCGTAGCATCCGTACTGACATAATCTGCACATTAGAATGATGAATGTCAATTACTGCTCATATGTAGCCTCCTGCCAAAAATGATGCTCAGAATCGGGGAGGTCCCTCCTGAGCATCTCCTAGCTCCCCACACAGAAAAGGAGGCGGCTTCGGGCCTTCGTTGGCTGCCGCCCCATCATCTCTAAGAAGGAAGGGGAGCGTGTCTGCCTCCTGAAGGTTCGGAAATCAATCGAAAATAATCCATGCAACCGTCCGACGACGTGAGCCCCACCCCTGCGCCTCAGGCCAGCTGGACGCCGTTGTTGCGAGCCCGACGCGCGGCCCTGAAGTGGGCCCAGGAGAGCGTCCCCGGCGTCCGTGGGGTGGCCGGCTGCGGTCCCGACGCCCAGAAGTGGCCAGGCCCGCGGGATTTCCTGGCATGCGGTCAAGTCCACAAACGCCGTCCGCGCATCCTGATGCGGGAGGGCGGGACCTTGGGCCGAGCGCGGGCGGCTGCGCCGGAAGCGCGGTGCAGGGCTGTAGGGCGCGCGGACACACCGCGTGCTGCAGGCACCGTGAAGTGGAAGGGTTAGGAAACGCACAGGAACGTGTACGAGAGGAGGCGAGATGTGGAGGGGAACTCACATTTCTAGGGTAACTCAAGAAAAATTCGCGTTTAAAGAGAACCTCTCTGGCGAAGCGTCAGGAAAGGCTTCCTGGTGGTGGTGCATTCGAGGGTGGTTGTCATAGTGTTCGTTTTTATTTTTCCCTCAGGAATTGTTATATTACCCCCCCAAATGGTGTTCCCACTCGTGATCTCTAACAAAATCCATCCCATAAGCAACCCCCGGATTTATGATCTAAAAAGCCCAGTGGCTCTTTAGTCTGGCACTTGATGACCTCCGTATGAGGAGTCTTTCTAACCTCATCTCACAGCTCTCTGTAATTCAGTACTTTAATCTTGCGTTGAGCTTGGGCATTGCCATCAGCTGTGGACTGAACTATTTCCCTCCTCCCCCAATCCATATGTTAAAGCCCTGCCCCACCCCGATATGTTGGTATTTGGAGATGGAGCCTTTGGGAGGTAATTCAATTTATATGAGTTCACCCGGGTGGGTCCCCCATGGCGGGATTAGTGCCTTTAAGAGAAAAAACAACAAAGAGCTTGTTCTCCTTTGTGTGCCATGTGAGGACAGAGCAAGAAGGGGCTCACGTGGAACCCAGACTGCCCCATCTTTATCTGGGACTTAGTCTCCGGAATTGAGAGAAGTAAATGGTGTTACAGCCACCTCAGTCTATGGTATTTTGTTACATCAGCCAAGCAGACTAATACACCACCTCTGTGTTTGTGTAATTAAAAAGAAACATGTACATTTTATTTTATCTATTTTTTAATTTAATTTATTATTTTTTTAATTTATACTATATTTTGAGATGGAGTCTCGCTTTGTTGCCTGGGCTGGAATACAATGGCCTATCACCGCAACCTCTGCCTCCTGAGTTCAAGCGATTCTCCTGCCTCAGCCTCCCGAGTAACTGGGATCACAGGCACACACCACCACGCCCGGTTAATTTCTGTATTTTTTAGTAGAGATGGGGTTTCACCATGTTGGCCAGGCTGGTCTCGAACTCCTGGTCTCGAGGGATCTGCCCACCTCGGCCTCCCAAAGTGCTGGAATTACAGGCGTGAGCCACCGCTCATGGCCATAACATTTTAAACATCATGGAGGTCATAATGGGAATGATAAAAAAGAAAAAAAGGGATATATTTGGATTAAGATATAAATAAAAACTTCATAGTTATCCAACAGGAGGCAAAAATAAAAGATTGTTGTGAGTTTTAAAAGCTTCAGTGATATAGAGAAGGCTATTTTCAGTAATGGCTATAGGGTGGTCAGTAAGAGGATTGTTCACATAAAGTCTTCCTTTTGACTGAAAAAAAAAAGATCCACATGATTTTTATGGGAAGATAGAAAGGCACTCCCTATGTCTTTTGATTTTCTCGTGTATTCTTTCCAAAACTTTTGAAGAATACCATCCTACAATTAGTAATAGCAAAATGGCTGGCACTTAAGAAATATATATTAATGAACAAGACTTGTAATATTCGCAGGAAGGAAAGAGCATGTAAAAATATAGGAACTAATATGTTCATAATAGGGGAAACTGGGTGTGAGGAATATGAACATTCTCTCTATGTAATTAATAATTCTGTAAATCTATAACTTTTTTTTTTGGACAGAGTCTCTGTCACCAGGCTGGAGTGCAGTGGCTAGATCCTGGCTCCCTGCAACCTCCAACTTCCTGGTTCAAGCAAGTCTCCTGCCTCAGCCTCCTAAGTAGCTGAAATTACAGGCACATGCCACCATGCCCAGCTAATTTTGGTATTTTTAGTAGATGGGGTTTCACCACATTGGCCAGGATGGTCTCAATCTCCTGACCTCATGATCTGCCTGCCTTGGCCTCCCAAAGTACGGGGATTACAGGCGTGAGCCACCAGGCCCAGCCACATCTATAACTGTTTTAAAGCTAAACGTTTATAAAAGAAATAAAGGAAATCTGACTTAAAGTTTGGGTTTTGGGGGAAGCCATTCCAATTAACAAGCAAACTATCCTTTCAACTTTGTTTTATCAAAATTTTAGTGTAGCATTTCTTGCCTTGTATCTGACAGAATAGTTTTAAGTTATGCTACAGTAATAAATCCCCAAATCACTCAAGGAGGAGCACTGCAGAGACAAAATCTGGAATATCTGATGAGCGGTATTGCAATCTACCACTAGATGCACCAAGTGTAAGACTAGATCTCAGAGATCCCTTCTCTTTTTTTTTTTTTTTTTTTTTTTTGTTGAGACGGGAGTCTTGCTCTGTCTCCCAGGCTGGAGTGCAGTGGCGAGATCTCGGCTCACTGCAAGCTCCGCCTCCCGGGTTCCCGCCGTTCTCCTGCCTCAGCCTCCCGAGTAGCTGGGACTACAGGCGCCCGCCACCACACCCGGCTAGTTTTTTGTATTTTTTTAGTAGAGACGGGGTTTCACCGTGTTAGCCAGGATGGTCTCGATCTCCTGACCTCGTGGTCCGCCCGTCTCGGCCTCCCAAAGTGCTGGGATTACAGGCTTGAGCCACCGTGCTCGGCCAGAGATCCCTTCTCATCTCATATACCTTGTACTGCTTGTCCTATTAGTGAAGAAAGAAATTACATCCTTACATTCTACCGAAATGAAACTCCAAAGAAAGCGGTTTTCAATAAGCTCAATGGTTTGGTTAGTGAATTGAAAACAGTAAAATAGCAGTAACTGAGCATTATGCATACATAAGCCTGAATCCTATCTGCAACCGAGCAGAACCATGGAGCACTGGAATCTGGCTTCACCCTGACCTAGTCTAGGTAGAGTAACAAACCTATCCCAAAGGATCTTCCAGATAGTACTCTTTTCAGCATTAGAGGACTTGAACCTATGTGTCAGTTCTGTGTGAATTGCTGCTTCCAAGGATGAAGCAAGTGCTTCAGATTCTAAATTCTAGAGCAGGCCATTTTGTCTTTCCTTGCTTCTTACATTGTAAGCATTCTGTTAGAGAACTCCATCTTTTGCTGATTTGCCAGCAGGATGATGACATTGTTAATGTCATAATCAAACTGAATTATCCAAACAGAAATAGCGCTGTAAAAAATTTTCTTTTTTTCTTTTTTTTTTTCTCCTTTTTGAGACACGGTCTTGCTCTGTGCCCAGGCTGGAGTGCAGTGGCACCATCTTGGCTCACTGCAACCTCTGCCTCTCTAGCTCTAGTGATCCTCCCACCTCAACCACCTGAGTAGCTAGGACCACATACAGGTGTGCACCACCATGCCCGGCTAATTTGTTTATTTGTAAAGATGGGTTTTCGCCATGTTGCCCAGGCTAAAACTTCTAATTTGTGTTTGCATTAATATATCTAAAATAGGTTTGCTTTGGTGGGGGTGTTCAGATCAGGATAACCATTTGAGAACCTCTCTCAGCAGAGGTTCTAACACATAAAGGAAGTGGGAATCTGAAGTCTATTGAAAGGAGTCTGTAATATCTCTAGTTCTGGTCCTCTGAAATATCCAGAAGAGAGGTTATCTTTTAGAAATTACATGTAACCATTTGCCTTCAATCACAGTCTTTATCTTGAAAATTATTCTCAGAAAAGGTCTTAAATATTTTAGGGTTTTAAATATTTAAGTAGTGTCCTTCCACTTTAAAAATTCATTAAATTCTCAAGTGATTCAACAACCACCACCACCAAATGTATATAGAGAAATAAATCAATAATGCAAGTTATGGGATGATGGTCAAAACAAGGTATATGGGTGTTCATTATAATAATTTTACAACCTTTCTGTAGGTTTGAAATTTTCAAACTAAAAAGTTAAGGGTGAAAAGCTTAAAGCTAAAACAAAAGTTCCCAATCACAGGTCAGAACAGTAATGGTCTATTTCCTGACTATTTTTTTCACTCATCACCCAAGAAATGAGAAAAATAAATGTAAGGAGTTAGCCATAAAGCTAAATGTATTTAATTCAAATGATAGTCATTTATTTTGAGATACACCCTTCCTATTGGCAGAGATGGGACCTGAAAAAGTTGCTTTTATGACTTGACAACTGTAGTGGATAAGGAAGACCGAGAAGAGAAACTAAGCAATGTCAACATAAGATAAACGATGGAAGCTATCTTCTGGCCACCAATATTTATTCTTTCCTTCCTTCTCCCTTAAAACCTTAGTTTTCTCCAAAGTGGCAAACTAACCAGATAAACAACTATATGTCTCCATCTTCCTTTACAGGTAGAGGTGGGTGGGAAACATGAGATGAGACTTCCAGGATCACTCATTTTCTTGGGGACAGGTAGCTGGCATACATCTGTTTCTACTTTCTTCTCCTTTCTTCCTGCTGCCTGGAACTTAGACACAATGGCTGGATCTCCAATAGCCATCTTGGTCCATGAGTGACTTTAAGAATGGAAGTCATATGCAAACGAGGGTATCACAAAAAGATAGCATGAGCTTAGGTCCCTGATGGTATACCATAGAGACACCATGCCAACCCTATACTACCTACCTTCAGATTTCTTTTAAATGAGAGAAAAGTCCATTTCTATGTTATTTAGTCCATTAGAGCTGAATCTGTATTATTCATAACTAAATGTAGTATACCTTTTTAGTAGGCGTTCACCCCAAAAGATGAATTTTACATGTGTTACTGAGGAAAACTAGGAAATATCCAAGATTGGCAAAGGTCAATAGTATATATAGGACTGGAATATAACAATAAAAATGCCACCAGTGACCTATTATCTAATTGCCTTGAAACATGCCAAAAGAAAGGCAGTGGTCAACATGTAGTCTCAAAAAAATGGGAGCCAAAGAGGAACAATATATCTGCATTTATTGCTCTCACCTTTCATGGAAACAAGTCATTGTGCTTGATGGATACACATATTCTGTCACTAGAGAGATGCCCACCTCCATGAAGCAGGAGTACATTCATGTCTTTTCCATCTCACGGATAAAAGTTCCCTAAGCCTGCCCAATTCCCGTTGCTCTGAGCAGTTTTCCCATAATCTAATTAGACCTCTTTTATTGCAAAGAATAGGAACTCTCTCAAGGTAGTTCAAGCACAAGTGTGTGCATATATGGTGGAGGTGTGAGAACACAGAGTTATTGTACAGACACAGACAAATTTCTAGAAAAAATGGGAGTAGCCAAGCCTTGTGTATATCAGAAACCAAGAGCCAGCTTATAAGAAATGAAGTAGAGAGAGCTGCACCTACTTCAGGGAATTGAGGCGTTCTGCAAGCCCCAGAGGTTAGATGAAGGGTTAAGTAATTGACCAAGTTGCCCAGGGGAGAAAGAAGAGGCATTCAGGCATCTGCTGCACACAAATCAGTGATGCCAGATTATAAAAGGTTTTATCAAGTAAGACCTGATGCTCGGGGAGCCAAAACAGCAGCTAAAAAGCAAGCAGGAAAGAAGTGGGCCAAGACAGTCAAAACAGATTCTCCTACCCCGTCCCACCTCCATCCCACTGTCATCAAACCTGGGTGGTATAGGGAAAAGGAGAAGCTTTGAACTGGATACATTTTGATGAATATACATCGGATTATTCTAAAATACAAGAGAAACAGGTACTTCTCCAGGATCAGCTCAAGCTCCTGTTGAGGAGAGGTGAAGAGACAGCCAACAAAGCAGGCTTGAAGGGTAGTGGTGGAGCAAAAGAAAGACACTGTCTGCTCGCACCCCACAGAACCCAGTGTTCAATAAAGTGGTCTTGTAGAATACAGCATGACTAACCACTGTATCGGCAGTATTTGCACTGTGTCAATAGCAAGTGCAAAAACCCAGACACAGATGCCACTTGGCCAAATCATCAAGATTTACTTATCTAAAGGATTTAGAGAGAAGGACACTTAGAAAAAATAAAGGCTAGTAACCTTTTTAAAGACAGAATGAGGAGCAAGTCTCTGAACCCCCAGATCCTGAAAGAGTGAGGATCACACCAACCTATGGAAACATAATACTAGTATTGTCTTCCTCCAATCCAGCATGAGGATAACCTGGACATGTGCACTTCTTTGGGCCAGGTGTACCTACTCAATTGCAGAGATACAGAATACATAATGTGATCACTTGAATACAGTATACAGTGCATTCAGACAAACTTCATCCTGAGACAAGATCAGTCTCCCCAAATGAACACAGCCTGACCCAAGTACATTTCTGAACTCCATGGTGAAGAACTAGAATGAGGATCGACAGGTATCTAGATATTTCTGGGAACTCTAGGACTTATTCTGCTTAACATGTA
Organism: Theropithecus gelada; assembly: GCF_003255815.1. Lineage (NCBI taxonomy): Eukaryota > Metazoa > Chordata > Mammalia > Primates > Cercopithecidae > Theropithecus > Theropithecus gelada. Next base: position 57,344,041 of record NC_037685.1, on the reverse strand, counting down.
CATATAACTATTATTTATTGAGTGTTTATTTACTACGATTATTTTTAGAGATGGGGGTCTTCCTCTGTCACCTAGGCTGGAGTACAGTAGTGCAATCATAGCTCACTGCAGCCTCGAACTCCTGGGCTCAAGTGAGCTGAGTGAGCTCTGATTGCTCCTGCCTCAGCCTCCTGACTAGCTGGGACTACAGGCAGATGCTGCTATATCCAGCTATTGAGCACTTATCGAGGCCAGCTACTATGCTAAGTACTTCTGTTCATTATTTCATTAACCTGTACAAATAACTCGATGAAGAAAATAATGATAAGTACTACTATTTATACAGATAAGGACACCAAGCGTTAGAGACGTTAAATGATTTGACTAAATTCACAGCTAGTAAGTGGCAGAAATGAGATCTGAATTCAGATATCTTTGACTTCACAGAGAATTCTAATCATAGACTTCACCTTCTTCCATAAAACTCCTAGAAATAAAAGCCAGGAAACGAAATCAAGTGAAATATTCTTGCTCTTTTAATGATTTACACTTACTTAAGAAGCACCAAGATTAGGAATTGTGATTGCTTTTATAATATTCAATTTGCTGGTAAACAGTAAACATAATTATAAAAGCATCCACTATTTATAATAGCAAAGACTTGGAACCAATCCAAATGCCCATCAATGATAGACTGGATAAAGAAAATGTGGCACATATACACCATGGAATACTATGCAGCCATAAAAAAGAATGAGTTCATGTCCTTTGCAGGTACATGAATGAAGCTGGAAGCCATCATTCTCAACAAACTCACACAGGAACAGCAAACCAAACACCGCATGTTCTCACTCATAAGTGGAAGTTGAACAATGAGAACACATGGACACAGGGAGGGGAATATCACACACTGGGGCCTGTCAAGGGTTAGGGGGAAATGGGAGGGAGAGCATTAGGACAAATACCTAATGCATGCAGGGCTTAAAATCTAGATGGGCCGGGCACGGTGGCTCACGCCTGTAATTCCAGCACTTTGGGAGGCTGAGGCGGGCGGATCACGAGGTCAGGAGATTGAGACTATCCTGGCTAACATGGCAAAACCCCGTCTCTACTAAAAATACAAAAAATTAGCCGGGTGTGGTGGCGGGTGCCTGTAGTGCCAGCTACTCAGGAGGCTGAGGCAGGATAATCACTTGAATCCGGGAAGCGGAGCTTGCAGTGAGCCGAGATCATCGTGCCACTGCATTCCAGCCTGTGCGACAGAGCGAGACTCCATCTCAAAAAACAAAAAACAAACAAACAAAAAAACAAAACCCTAGATAATGGGTTGATAGGCACAGCAAACCACCATGCCATATTAATACCTATGTAACAAACCTGCACATTCTGCTCATGTATCCCATAACTTAAAGTAAAAAATTTAAAAAAAAATTGCAAGACAATAAATTTCTGTTGTTTAAGCCAACCCCCTAAAGAGTATCAATATTTTATTTTTAAATGTAAAATATTTTCTTACATAATAATCAAAATATCAAATATCTCTTGTGCCTTTTATGGGGCATTTTTTATTTTATTTTTTTTTAGTAGTGTAAAAATAAAGATTAAACATTACAGAGAAACAAATGTAGAAGACTCTGATTACATGGTGGCTCATGCCTGTAATCTCAGCACTTTGGGAGGCCGCGGTGGGCAGATCACTTGAGTACAGGTGTACGAAACCAGCCTGGCCAACATGGCGAAACCCCGTCTTCACTAAAAGATACAAAAATTAGTTAGGCGTGGTAACGCATACCTGTAGTCCCAGCTACTCAGGAGGCTGAGGCTTGAACCCGGGGGCAGAGCTTACAGTGAGCTGGGATGGCGCCACTGCACTCCAGCCTGGGCAACAGAGTGAGACTCTGTCTCAAAAAAAAAAAAAAAAAAAAAAATCTGATTCCTCATTATTTCAAACCATAATAATAGTTTCTTTGATGCTTTTTGTGAATTTTTAACTTTTAACTTTTTGTGCAAAAATACTCCATCTTTAAATGCAAAGTAAATTAAGAAAATATTTTATTAAAATCATCAAGTATTAGTCATGTCAATATTTTAAGTTGTTTTTGTAGGCACATGTAAGAAAAAACTTGATGTCTCCTAGAAGTTGGATGATAAAGGAAATTATAAATGTACACATTAAAACAAAATTAAGTTACAGATATGTCTTGTTAAAAAGACAGCATAGCTTCTCTACCACATCTTGATAGGAATCTAGCAGATGGAATGGCATATCTCAAGAAAGAATAGGGCCCTTAGAAGGAGGATTGTTCAACAATGAGGCCTTGTTTAGGGAAATCTAATATTTCCCTCAAATAATGAACCTTCAGGACTGCCTCTAGAGGCTTGCCTGGCCCAGAGCCACTCCTGCCTTTTCTTGTGGTTGGTACATCCTGATAGGGTTGACTGATGCATCAAGATCTTTGCTGAATGCCAACAGCCTCTCCTATCATCCAGCTAGTTTCCCCTTCTCTGAATTTATGCTAACTAAGCCATCTTCTCAACTGCAATGTGACCTCCCCCAAAGCTTTACAGGAAGAGAACATGTTGACCTTCATTCCCATCTGCTTTCTTGTGGTCAGTGATTACACTGGTATTTTGATATTCACCAGTCTAACCTCAAAAACAGATCTCTTCTTGATTGTCTTCCTTCAGATTAGTTTGTAAGTTGCAGCGGACTACTCAATTGAATTGTAACTGTATTAAGTGCTCTATTGGCATGACTGATGAGATCAGACAGCAGAAAATGCTTAATCTGATGAATGTTATTGGATGTCAACATTTTTTAAGGGAAGGATAGGAAAGTAGGAACACAGGTGCATATTGAAATTCTCTGAGACTGGATCATGTGCTTTATAAATATTACTAACAATAAAACAAGTATTAGTGAATGAACCTCTTCTCTTTCCACTGTTTCTTCATGTCCTACCCCTTGTATTGCGGGGAAATGGGTCCTTTTGTTCCTTGCAGTAATCACCAAGGGGAGAACTGGCGACAGAGAAGCAGATGGCCTGGATCATCTGGATCCTATATATGGCACCTGACTGGGGCTTCCACTCAGCTACTGCTGCTAACAGGACACCTGTTCCCAGAGCTCCCTGTGCCCTTCACATGCACAGGGTCTTCAAATAATGATGCGGGGACCTCCAACAAAAGTACCAAATCCCTGCTCCATCATTCAGTAGTTAAGCTTGCCAATAGGCAAGTTCTCCTATAAAGGGTAAGTTTCCAGTCAACATTTTATTGCTGGAAAGGACCATTAAAGATGATCAGATATTGGAGGATCACTTCTGACATCAAAGTCAGAGGCCAAAACAGCAGAGAGAGAACCTAACAGCAATAGAATTCAGGAAGCAAAAATTACAAGAAATATATAAATAAATAAAACTATTATTCACCTAGGAGAGATGAGATCTTACATGTATCAGAGCAGGAGACTAGAAAACAAATAAATGAACAAACTGAAAAACAAAGAAAAATAGGAAAATGTATGTAACCAAAAAGATCTCTTCACTTAGAAACAATAACATTCTAGTAGACAAACCTTGTGCTCAGATTTTAGATTCTTTTTTTTTTTTTTTTTTTTTCCAGTTAGGTCATCCTGGGTTCAGAACAGATCTTGGATTCTCATATCATTTTCTAATAAAAGGAACCAGAGCTCCTTGGAGAAATGGATGATTCTAGGGCTGGGGTGGGAAAGATGCAAGGTGAGCCTGGAACATCTTGTGGTACAGCATACCTGTATTCCCAGCTACTCAGGAGGCTGAGGCAGGAGGTAGCTTGAGCCCAGGAGTTTAGGCTGGAGTGCACTACAATCACACCTATGAACCACCACTGCATTACAGCCTGGGCAATATAGCGAGACCTCATCTCTAAAAAACAAACAAATAAATAAATAAAAATAAAGTCTATTTAAAGTGAAAACACTGGCCGGGCGCGGTGGCTCAAGCCTGTAATCCCAGCACTTTGGGAGGCCGAGGCGGGTGGATCACGAGGTCAGGAGATCGAGACCATCCTGGCTAACACGGTGAAACCCCGTCTCTACTAAAAATACAAAAAAAAAAACTAGCCGGGCGTGGTGGCGGGCGCCTGTAGTCCCAGCTACTCGGAGGCTGAGGCAGGAGAATGGCGTGAACCTGGGAGGCGGAGCTTGCAGTGAGCCGAGATCGCGCCACTGCACTCCAGCCTGGGTGACACAGCGCGAGACTCTGTCTCAAAAAAATAAAAATAAAAATAAAATAAATAAAGTGAAAACACTTAGAAAATAAAAATATAAGCCAGGCACAGTGGCTCATGCCTGTAATCCCAGCACTTTGGAAGGCAAACCTTGTGCTCAGTAAACAAAAAAGAAAAAGGAAAAGAATCCAAGATCTGAGCACAAGGTTTGTCTACAATTATATATGTATGTACATGTATATGTGTGTATATGTATATATATACACGTATGTATATTTGTGTATATGTATATACACCATATGTATATACACACATACACAAATATACATATCTGTATAATTGCAGCAATTAAAAATATTAGAAACATTGGAGTATTAAGTTGTAAGAATTTCCTAGAGAGTAGATTAGAAAGGCAAATACTTAAAAAATAGGAGTGAAAGGATAGTAAAATTAGGGAGTCAGACGAGGAATTTCTACTGAAAAAAGAAAGGGGCTGGGCACAGTGGCTCGTACCTGTAATTCCAGCACTTTGGGAGGCTGAGGCAGGCAGATCACTCGAGCCCGGGAGTTTGAGACCAGCCTGGGCAACATGGAAAAAACCCGTCTCTACAAAAAATACAAAAATTAGCCAGGCTTGGTGGTGCCCACCTGTAGTCCCAGTTACTCAGGAGGCTGAGGTGGGAGGATTGCTTGAACCTGAGAGGTCGAGGCTGTAGTGAGCCGAGATTGTGCCACTGCACTCCAACCTCAGTGACACAGTAAGACCCTGTCTCAAAATAAATAAATAAAAATAAAACAAAATAAAAAGAAAGGAGAAAGGGCAAGAGGGAAATAGGAAAGAAGAAGGATGCAGGAGAGAAGACAGGTGAGAAGAATAAAAAAATTAAAAAAGGGAAGAAAGAAAAAGGAAGAAGGAAAAAGAATGAAACAGTAATTATTACAGAAATAATACAAGAAAATGTCCCAGAATCGAAGGACTTATGTTTTCAGATTACAGAGCTCAAAACACTAGGCAGAAAAATAAACAAGAAAGCTAAGGTTTATTGTTGAAATTTTAGACCATTGGCGATAAAGAGACCCAAAAAGCATCCTGAGAAAGTAGAAGCGATACCTAAAGGGAAATCGGAACACCATCGGATTTCTGAACTGCATTGAAAGTTAGGATACGTCTCTGGGAGCTTTCAAAATCCTAATTAAAATTACAGAATTCTAGACCCAGTCAAACTTCCCATCAAGGATTTATGCTGCATTCACCCTTTCTCAGGAAGTTAATACAGAATATACTACATCAAAATAAAACAATGCAAGTAAGTAAATCAAGATAAACCACAGGATCTAAAAATTCAGCGCAAGTAACCAACACATTTCTCAGGCCCATGGTGAGGAGAGTCCCAGGATAATACTCATTCAGTAAGCTCAGCGAACACAAGTGCAAACTGGAGCAAAAGGAGAAAAGGCTCCTAGAAGCATCTGGAGACCTCTAAAGAGACGTCTTGAGGAAAAATAATGGAACTGAGTGATTGTCAGATTTAACCACAAGGAATATTCTATCTAGTGCAAGAGTAGTCAACTCAAGAGTCAAAGAAATGTCATTTAATATTTTGTCTGTTATTTTACTTTATTTCTGTAAAGCTAGGTAATTTTCTAGACTATCATATTAACATAAATAGAACTTTAATATGGATTTTGAGAAGCCAATCAATGTAAAACAGTTGTCAAGAACACAGACTTTGAAGTCAGCCTGTCTGGCTTTATAACATGGATCTTGGCTTTATCTGCTATGTGATATGGGGCAAGTTACTTTACTTCATTGTGTCTCACTTGTCTCATCTCTAAAATAAGGAAAGCAATAGCATTTTCCTCCGAATACCTGCAAAGCACTCAGTACATTTGGTCACCTGACATCATTGTGATGGCCTCTCTGTGAGAATTGGTAAAGAGAGGACACAAGAAGTGAGTAGATGAGAAGAGGGAGGATGATCTGTAGGGGAATGGGGAAGGAGGAAGATATAAATTGGGAGGAAAATGATATAAAGAGGTTTTATTAAGAAAGTCTTGCTGTGTGCTATACAATTCACCTCTTTCTGTTTTCTCAAAAAGCAATCCTCAGTAAAGACCTACATTATTTTTATCTTTCTCTCCATATATATTCGTATATATATATTTTTTCTGAACAGATTTTGTGGGGTTTTTTGGGGGGGAGGGGGTGGATGTGATACTGTACTAAGGTTGGTTTCTAGGTGGTTTAATGTAACTCTTCTTACATATTTACCTTAAAGGAGTCAGCAACTCCACCACAAAGGCTGATGTGTTTAATAACCATCTCCATTGTGTTGGCAATCTGTCTGAAACATAGTAGGCACTCAAAACAAAACAAGCCAAGACAACTTGAACAAAATGAAACAAATAAGTGAAACAAAAATTTTAATTAGAAAATGTAGATGTTAGGCTTTTCTAACACCAATCGCAGTAAGAAAGCTGAAGATTACAAACCCTAATTCGCTTAGTACAGAATACTTACAAAACGTAGAGCAGGGTTTCTCAAACTCCAACTCCTGACTTCAATGGATCCGCCCGCCTCAGCCTCCCAAAGTGCTGGGATTACAGGCCTGAACCACCGCACCTGGCATAGAGCAGGTTTTTTCAACCTCTGCACTGTTGTCGTCTCTGAGCCGGATAATTCCTTGTTGTTGGGGGGTTGGTCTGGTGCCTAGTAGGGTGTTCAGCAGCTGACCTGCGACTTGGCATCCACCCACCAGTTGCCCCCCGCCGCCACCCCCCACCCCCATTTGAGACAACCAAAAACATCTCCAGAGCTTGCCAAATGTACCCTGGGGAGAACACTCACTCCAGGCTGAGAAGCACCACATTAGACGTATTCTAACAAAAATAACCCTCCTCTAGAAATGTAAACTTTTTGTTTACATAAATAAAAATTACAGAACACGGTTACATCGAACCTATTGTTCTATAGCCAGTTTTTTTTCTTCCCTCGGTAATGCAGCATTAGCATTTTCATTACGTGATATCCCTCTACAGGGTGAGTTTTAATGGAGGCTGGTGCTGACATCGTATGGAATTGAGGTAGCAGGCGGGACTCTGACAGCAGACCAGATTGAGGACTAGCTAATCATCATACTTTACATAAGGAATCCGTAATATTGGAGATTTGATTGTTTCAAATAAGGCTGGTTTCGTTATTTGGTTATTGCCTTAGAATAATAACTCCAAATCTAATTATTTCCTTAGAATACATTCTTATGAGTAGAACTGCAGCTCAAACTAAATTTGGTGGTGTCCATTGGTATGGCGACGGACCCCAGAACATCCTCCAGTCTTGCCCTCACCCCACGAGCGCCCTTTACTGGGGATCCATTCTCGCGCAGTCTTCCTCCCCGACCGCCCCGCGTGCGCTCGGCGGGACGACAAAGACGGCCTCGGGAGGGGTGGTGAGCAGCATCGGCCTCCTCCGGCAGGGGGCGCTGTGGGATCCGCCGCGGTCCGGGACGAACCAGCAAGCCGCTCTCGGTCCGCAGACTCTCTGCCCGTCCGCCAGCCCCTTGTTCCCCCGGAGGCCGCGAGGTTTGGGGAAGTGTTTCTAGGAGACGGCGCTGGCCGGCTGCGCCTGCGCGGTTGACGCTACCGGGGCCGGCTGACGGACCCGCGTCGCTGGCCGGCGGAGGGAGTTCCCGCTAGCTCTCTGTGGCTGTCACCGCCCTGTTTCTCTAGCCCCATGGTACGCCCGTGAGGCCGGCTGCTGGCTGACGTCTCCTCGCGATGGAGCATATCCGGACGACCAAGGTAGTCGAGCGCGGGACAACCAGTCTTCAGGGGCCCTGGTCTGACCCGGCTGAGGCAGGAGGAGACGAAGGCTCGGCTGGCCTGACCGGGGCTGGGGGCCGGCCCGGCGGAGACCCGGCCCGGGGCGGGAGGGTCCGGCCAGGCCTGGTCTTGGAGGGCAGGGTCAGCTTGGGCCCAGCGGGGTGCAGAGGCCCCCTGTACCTACAGGAGCAGGGGTCCCTCCTGCAGCATCTCGGAGTGCGTAGGGATAAAAGTCCGGGAAAACTTCCCCCGCCCTCCTAGCTCTACGTTTTCTCGGGCAAAATTGGGGCTCCTTTAACTTTGGGGACTTTCGGCCTTTCGTTGCCTCATCTACCGGAAAATCGGTCTTCAAATTAACATTATGATGCTGTGTAAGCTTGTCCTTGCTCACATTTCTTTGTCCCATGTCGCAGATGCACAATACGAGTTTTGGAGGAGCCGAGATCAGCTCTCCGCGCCACCTCCCTTTGCTGTCTCGGTCTCCAGTCTTTTCGGATCCGGTGTTTCCGTGTAGGTGCTTCAAACTTCAGGCATTGTCCTAAGTGTCAGTAGTCAGTTTAACAGGAGTTCTGGAGAAGGGGAAAATGTTATTCCGTATTTTAAAAGGCGGGATGCAGCTTTACTCGCTTAATCTTATTACACTCCACGCTTAATTTTTGTGTGTGGAAGAACTTTATTTTGAGAACGAACAAATGTTTTTATTTCATTACACATTTAAAAACGGAAGGAAATGACATCAGAATATTACCAAATTACGTTTCCAACGACATTTAAGTTTAAATTTGGGAGGGAGAAAAACATAAATCGAGACGGGAAGAGTAACATTCTAAAATCACTGCGAGCCCACTGCAAGGCGGCCTCTCCACGTTTTGGCAAAGCTGGAGCCCTGTTAGTTGCTGCCCATCTTAAAGTTACGGCTCATTTAGGGAACCAGCAGATGTTCGTTATCTTCATTATTCCAAGAAGAATTTGTGTTTTTAAAATTTTTTTAAATGTTTCACAAACCTTTTAAAGGTACACATGAATTTTTATTAGAGTTTGTCTTTAACGTTGTGCATACCGTATCTAACAAAATTGAAGATGCTGAAAACTAACCCCTTAAAACGTTTTTTTAAGAGAAGAAAGATAAAATAACTTGAGAATTCAAGTTGTTGGTACTTAAATTTTGAAAATAGAAGGGTGCTTAAGTCTATAACCAAACTAGTAGAAGGTGCACAGATGGAAAAGAGGACTAGAGTAGACATTGGATCAGGTTCTTGTATTGGTTCCAGATACTTATTATATAGTAGCTAAGTGCACGTGACTTACTTCTGCATCAGTTCGAACCTCCTCTGTTTTTCATGTGCTTTCTACGGTGCATAGCACACAATCGAAAACCAGTAAAAGGCTGGGCACAGTGGCTTACGCCTGTAATCCCAACACTTTGGGAGGCCATGGCAGGCAGATCGCTTGAGCCTAGGAATCCGAGACCAGCCTGGACAACATAGTGAAACCTAGTTTCTACAAAAACAAACAAAAAAATTGGCTGGGCACGGTGGCTCACGCCTGTAATCCCAGCACTTTGGGAGGCCGAGGTGGGCAGATCACTTGAGGTCAGGAGTTCGAGACCAGCCTGTCCAACCTGGCAAAACCCCATCTCTACTAAAAATACAAAAATTAACCGGGTGTGGTGGCAGGTGCCTGGAATCCCAGCTACTCAGGCTGAGGCAGGAGAATTGCTTCAACCCGGGAGGTGGAGGTTGCAGTGAGCCAAGATGGCGCCACTGCACTCCAGCCTGGGCAATAGAGCCAGACTCAGTCTCAAAAGGAAAAAAAAAAAAAAGCCGTGTCGGGTGGTGTGTACCTGTAGTCCCCAGCTACTCGGGAGGCTGAGATGGGAGGATGGCTTGAGCCCAGGACGCGGAGGTTGCAGTGAGCCAAGATCGCGCCATTGCACTCCAGCCTGGGTGACATAGTGGGGGCGGAAAAAAAAGAAGAAAAAAATCAGTAAAAGTAAACTGAATCTGATCAACTAGAGCAAATCCTATTCTTAGGTGGATAAGAGTGAACAGACTTGGAAAATATTGAGGATCTCTTGGTTATTTTAAATCTTTCCTCCTTCAATGTATTGTGAATATATATCTTTGTTTTTATTTGTAGAGTTCTAGCCCCTCTTATTAGCTCTTTGAAAGTTGTCACCGTTGACTTTCATTTTGTCTGATATTCCTCTTTATCAATGGATGAACTTTTCTTCAAGTAATGTTCTGATTTTGACTTATCTTTACACAGTGGTCCCATGCTGGTGGTTTAATAAGGCGTTTTTAGAGACTAAGAAATTTCTGATGATTTTCTATTACAACTACTTTTCAAATATGCTCTTTTATTACTTTGGGTTGTTTTTCTAGTATTGGATCACTACTCTGGAGTAATATTAAGTGAGTGTACATAGACCGCAAGTAAATATTTGCTAGGTACCTAGTATGTGCCAGACGCTCTATTGACACTGGGTGTATCACAGCAAGATGGAGGTGGACCTCAGGGTACGTTCTGTTAATTGTTGTGGGGACTGTAACATTTTCTTAAATTATTAATATATTAGGAAAATAACTTATTCTTAAAAGATTGGTTTGAACATAGCCAACCTTTTGTTTCCATTATGCATAGCCTTCATCTGGATTTAGTTTTGCTGCAAAAATAAGTGTAAGTATTTAAAAACCAAAAGTGGATTGTTTTAGATTTATTAGCTGTTTTGACCTTTATGTAGTTTAGTCATTAGGATCAAAATTGACTGTAGAGTGTCCTTTATGACTATTTAGTGATTTATGTTGTTCAATCAGCTGTATTTGAAAAGTAATAATTACCATTTGTTGAGCAACTATATGTCAGTATAGCCAATTATACAATATTATTACTTTATAATATATACAATTGCATAAATATGTTAATTTATACAGTATCATCACTGATCTCTTAAATAACCCTGTCAGTTGGGTAGTATTATCTGCATTTATAGGTGAGGAGGCAATAGGCTTAGGAATTTAAGAAACCTGCTCAATTAGCTCATGAGAAATAGAATTAGTATTTAAACTAAGGTGTGTTTAACTCCAAAGACTATGTGTGCTTTTTCCAGTGCCTCTCTAGTTTTAATCTAATTGTTAAATGTGCATTAGTATTAATTCAGAAATAAATGCTGATAATAATTCTAAGAGCTTTTCCCCCCAAACCTGTTTTTGCCATAAATAATATTTATGTGGTATTGTTTTTAAATAATATTTAGGATTACTGTTGCTTGCTAATCAGAATTTTATCAGATTAAGTATTTTAGCTGAATACTAAAGAACATATATATCATTCTGTTTTGGTCACATTTGGTTTACTAACTGTATAGCATCAAAGATGTCAAGTCCCTGAATCTGAATTTCTGAAAGAGCATTTCCAAGCTTCACTTATGAATCATGTAGCTACTGCCTATCGCTTTGAGCTCTTATTTTGCCATAATGACATAGTCCTGCCAAGAAACAATGAGAAATATGCAGAGACAGTTCTTCATGCAGTCTTTCTCCTTTCTCTGCCAGTACTTTGGCTGACATCTTATATTGATGTCAAATGATATTGTCTTATCTGTGAATGGAACTTTACTGAATGGAATGGAAGAACTTTTTTTAAGCTATAAATGAAAGACTGACTGCTAGAGTTTGTAATCAAATAGAATGTCTCATAAAAATCTGGTGCTACTAAGGCCCAAATTGAGTTATTACAAAAGTTAATGCCTAACTTGTTCTTTAGCTTGCTCCCTCTTTTTGTCATTAGAATGTGATATCATCCATGTATGTGTACAAATATATCTTCCTTCTGAAAGAAGGAAGGAGATATAAAAATAAGAATAAGGATAAATTGATAGTATTTAAATTGTCTTTGAAATAAGAGCCAATAGGTTTTGAGGAGCACCTGAAGGCTTTTTTCCAAGTAAAGTGCTGTTTTGATTTTCACTAATACTATCCCATTTTACAGGTGAGGAAACTGAAACCCTGAGAGAATAAATAAAATAACTTGTCCTGGCTCGCACAATTAGCTCTGCCAAAGAAGAGGTGGAGGTGGGAACTTGAATTTAGGTCTTTCTGATAGCAAGCCTATTCTCTTAACCACACTCTCTTGCCTCACAGAATAATGATCTAATCGAGAGATTTGATTAGTCAGTTGGGGCAGTGAGTAAGAATAGAGAGGAGGGGATGAATAGAAGCTTGGGTGGTCAGACTTTTTCTAGTAGCTAGCTGATTGTGAGGATCTAGTGTGAGGGAAAAAGTCTGGCTTCAAGAGTAGATTTGGGAGGGAGTTGTGTTTAGGTAAATCATTGAAATTTCTATTTTGGATGAGTTTATGCAAGAATATGTTGAGACTCTGTAGAGAATAGTCTAAACACTTAAAAAGGCAAGCAGGCTGGGCATGGTGGTTCATGCCTGTAATCCTAGCATTTTGGGAGGTCAAGGCAGGAGGATCACTTGAGGTCAGGAGTTTGAGACCAGCCTGGCCAACGTGGTGAAACCCTGTCTTACTAAAAATACAAAAAATTAGCGGGGCATGGTGGCGGATGCCTGTGATCCCAGCTACTTGGGTGGCTGAGGCATGAGAATGACTTGAACCCGAGAGATGGAGGTTGCAGTGAGCCGAGATCATGCCACTGCACTCCAGTCTGGGCGACAGAGCAATGCTCTGTCTCAAAAAGAAAAAAAAAAAAAATGGGGTAGGGGGCAGGCAAGCAGAGGAGGAGAAGCCAGATGAATTTGGAAGAGGTGAAGCACAGATGGGAAGGGGACAGTCTTCCCTGTTCTAATTTCCTTCTCTGCTCCATCCTCTGGCTGCTTCCTCCTCGGGCCAGGCACTGTTGTAAGTTCCGACAAAAACTACTGCCTTTATAACTTATCTATTTGGAGAAGAGATAACAATAAACAAAATTAAGTTCAATGTATAGTGTGTTAGATGGTGGTAAATGCTATGGATAAAAATAAAGCAAGCCAGGGCTCTGGAGAGTATGAGGGTTGAGGAGGGGGTTTAAGGGAGGACCGCTGTAAATCGAGTGGTTAGGGAAGCACTTACAGAGAAGGTGACTCCTGAGTACAGACCTGAAACTGGTGAGGGCGTAAGCCATCCCCACATGGGGGATGCGGGGGAGAGTCTCAACAAAGGGAACAACGGGGGCAAAAGGGAACAACGGGCCCTTTGAGGGCATGCCTGGTTGCTAAGAACAAGCAAGACAACTAGAGCAGGGTGAGTGAAGAAGAGCATAGTGGAAGATTAAAGCTGGGGGACAGGGGCAAGTTACTGTAGTCTTGAAGGCCACTGTAAAATCTTTGCTTTTTTTTGAGTGAGATAGGAAGCCATTGATGGAATAAGCAAAGTAAGAGAAAACTGAAAAGTGCCCACTGGATTTACGATCTGAGGTTACTCTCTCCCCTCTTGAGGTCTGTGACTGTTTCATTTCATAATTTATGCAGCCAGACACTGTTCTGGAAATTGGGATACACGAACAAAAAACATAATCTCTGCTCTCCACTTCCTGCACACAACTTGAAGTGCTCCGTTTTTGAAAGCTAATTCTTGGCAGGATGTCAGTGTGGAATGATTCTGAGAGTCCCAGATGAGTGCCTGGCTATAGGGAAGGAGTGCAACAAGCCAGAGGAGCAGTGATGGTGCACTTTCTGCTTCAGTAGCCACCGTGTCTATTGTTGTAGTTGTAGAATAAGTACAACTGTTGGTCACAGAAGTCTGATTGAAGGCCATTGGTCCCTTCCTGTCCCAGAGGCCACTTCTTCCTGAGGGGTAAAGAGGTGTCTGAGTTTTCTGAATGTGATTCTGTTTGTGTGACTCCCTGTGTTTTTCATTTCCAACCTTTTCTTCTTTCTTTTCTTTTCTCTTCCTTTCCTTCCTTTTCCTTTTCTTTTCCTTTCCTCTTTTTTTTCTTTCCCCTTACCTTTCTCCTTTCTTCTTTGTCCTTTCTCCTTTCTCCTTTCTTTTCCAATAGGATCTTGCTCTGTCACCTAGGCTGGAGTGCAGTGGTATGATCATAACTCTACTTCCTGGGCTCAAACGATCCTCCTGCCTCTACCTCCTGGGCTCAAACGATCCTCCTGCCTCTACCTCCCAAGTAGCTGGGTCTACAGGCACATGCCACCATGCCTGGCTAATTAAAAAACAATTTTTTTTTCTGTAGAGATGAGGGTGTCACAGTGTTGCCCAGGCTGGTTCTCAGACTCCTGATCTCAAGCAGTCCTCCTGCCTTGGCCTCCCAAAGTGTTGGGATTATAAGCATGAGCCGCTACACCTGTAGTGGCCCCAACATTTTCTGAATGTGAATCCGTATGTGTGGGGTTCTCTGTGTTTTCCAGTCCTGACTTCATAATTGGCTGAAATTTGAACTTTCTGCATAGACCATTAGGGTACCTTTTAGTGTAGGCCCATAGTTGGCAACGATTCAACTAAATAGTCCTTAAAGTAATGTGTGTTGGCATTTACCATTCCTCACCGAAGTGACATCTTCCAATTCCTTTCTCTTTTCCCCATTTTTATTCTTCATTTGTTCTTTCTTTTCCCAAAGGCTTTTTTCTTTTTTTCCATTTTCTTTTTGGCTGTGGTGATACCTATAATTTAAGGAACCTAACAGTTTCTGTAGTACCTCACAGTGATGGTGACCTGAAAGAGTTATAGTTGCTTCCTAACATCTGACTTAACACATTTCTGAGAACAGACTGGGGAAAATCTGTAGCAACATCTGTAAAATACTTTTAGTTCCTTGGTGAAAAGGGGAAATATAAAGAAGCAGTTGGTTTTTAGAAGGTGACTAAGTCTGTGGTTTGAAATTTGTATGCCAATGATTTTAGTAAAGAAAAATACTTGATTTTCTTTGGAGGTTGCAGTGAGCCAAGATGGCGCCACTGCACTCCAGCTTGGGCAATAGAGCGAGACTCAGTCTCACCTTAGAGGTGAGGGGTGGGATTTGCCACAAAGAGCAAAATAATCAGTGTATTTTCTCAGAAATTCTCTTACTTTCTTGAGAACTTTAGTGTAAATACTAAATAAATGTTTTGGAATGATTTCAGATTACTTTCACTATCTCACTTTCATATAGAGATTACCCTATTGAAGCAGTTGTATGTAATGATTTTCTGTTATATAGATTTGAATGTAAGTTGGCATATGCTAAGATAGTCCTCAGTTTATTTTATTAAAGATATCCTTTCTTTCAGACGTTTTCTTCTCTATACTACTTTATCTTAGTGAATGGCCACCAGTGTGACAAGCTTAAAACCCTTAAGGAACCTCTGTGTTTCCTCCTCTCCCTTCCCTTATCAGTTTTGTTATTATCTCAAGAGGGGCTTCCTCTCTATCACAGCTTACTCCAGGCCCTAATATGAACCAGTCACCTAGATGGCTTCATTAGCTTCTTACCTGGTTGCCCTTAATCAATTCAGCATTTTCTCCACATTGACACTGGAATGATCTTATAAGCTATATTTCCTAAAGGACTACTGTACTTAAAAACCTCTGTACCTTTTTTAATCTACAGTACAGATTTTGTACCGTAACATGTTTTTTTTTAATCAGATAAAATGTTATGCCTCTGCTATTGAGACATAAATGTTGTATTTCCTATGTTGAGAATTTTGTATTTTCTGTATTCCCATTAGTGAATAACATTTTGCTGATCTTTGCTTTCATCACTTACAGTAGTTTTTTCCAACTATGGAGCACCTTTAAATATGGAATTTGCTTTTTAAACTCCATATGCATCCTTCTTTCTTTCTCCATTTCAACTTAACTGGACAGTAGCTTGACAGAGAGGACTGTCAGGACTCTACCTACTTGACCAGATTACTAACTACAGTAGTTTTGCAAATATTTACTAGAGCACTTTGTTGCTTATATTTATTAGGCAAACAAAGATAGAGTACATGTATTAGTCCATTTTCACACTGCTGTAAAGAACAACCCAAGACTGGGTAATTTATAAAGGAAAGAGGTTTAATTGACTCAAGTTCCACATGCTGGTTTATTCAAGAATTACTGAATGAATACCTACTGTTCACCCACTGTGTAGGGAAAAGATAGATGAGGAAAAGTATAATGGGATAAAGAAGAATCTTATTTAATAAATCAAATGATTTCAACAAAAGGGATCACTGGTAAATTGGGCACACCTTCTGGTTTTCACCTGAGGAAAATAATTTTTCTGTGGCCGTTCATCTTAGTTCAACAAACATTTATTGTGTCAGACACTACTAGCTGTTAGGAGATATTCGTGCGTAAATGAAAGACAGTCTTTGCCCTGGGCTATGTTAGTCTTTAGTGGAAAAGACAGATACATGAACAGAGGCTTTCATTATAATTTAGGAATTGCTTTAATAGTGGTGGAAGGGACAGATTTAAAAATATTTAGGTGATAAAAATCATAGGAATTGGTGATTGATGGAATGTTGGGGATTGAGAAGAAGTCATAGGATGATTCACGGATTTCCAGTGTGGGTGACTTGATAAGGATGGAGGATTAACATTAACTCACATCCAAAATACAGAATTAGAAACCTATTTGTGAGGGGTGAGGGGGAAATCAGTTTTGCTTTCAGTATGTATAACATGGCTCCGACACATCTAGTGGAGACAGTATAGCATAGTAGGAAGGTGTTTTGGCTTGGGAATCAGATCACATAGGTTTATGACTAAGCTATACCACTAGCTGCTTCTCGCTGTGTGACTTTGAGATGACTAACCAACCTCACCAAGTCCCAGTTTCTGTGGGGACAGTACTAGTACATACTATATAGGAGTTGTCAAAATTAAAAGAAATAATGTATGGTAAGCACTTGTCACACCAATAGGCATATAATGAGACCTCACTAGTATGTCAGGAAATACTATCTATGTAGCAGACAGTATGAACTCAGGAGAGAGGGGAGCTGGATGTACAATTTTGGGAGTTATTAACATATAGGCTTACGTAATGACAGTAGGTAAGTTTCCTATAGAGAATGGACCCCTGAGGAAGAGTAATAGTGGACAGGGGATGGACAGAAGAGGAATAAAATCCAAATGAAAAGTGGTGTGATTATTTTCCATGCATAGAAGCTTTGTAGATACTTACGCCTCATAGAGAAGTTACAATGTGAGATTTATAATTGGAGCACAACCAGGAATATTTATGATCTTCAAAAACTCCACAAATTTAAAATTTCACATGGATTTCTTTTTAAAGCAAACTTCCTATTTAATTAAATAGTAATAAAATCAGCCCCTCCCCACTTTTAAACTACTTGCCAGTAGACTTTTTAATTTTTTCTGAGAAGCTATTTGAAACTCTACTGAATGATGTAGACACAGATTATTTGCTTGAGTAGTGTTGATACTTTATGGTAACCTTTATTTCCATGTATATTCATCAGTTGTCTTCTTGTTAGAGCCTTAAAAACTTTGTTTTAATAGCTTAGGAAATGATATGGTTTGGCTCTGTGTCTCCACCCAGAAAGATAGGTGAGATCTGTATTGCAGTAATTGCTCAGTGCTGGTTGGCCACAGTGCCCTTTCCAGCCAAGTCACGCACAATGGAGAGGAGTAAACAGTAGTTGATCCCATTTGTCTTAAAAGGTGTTTAAGTTTGGATTCGCAGTGTGTGGTAAACTGAAGCTAGATTTTTATTTAAGGAAGAAATGGTCCTAAACAATGAAATAAATGTTGACCTCTAAGAGAAATCTTTATTCAGGTTTATAAGTAGAAAACCTTCCTCTCTCCTCTCCTGCCCTCCCCTCCCCTCCCCTCCTTTCCTCTTCTTTTCTGAGACAGAGTTTTGCTCTTGTTGCCCAGGCAGGATTGCAATGGTGCAATCTCGTTTCACCACAACCTCTGCCTCCCAGGTTCAAGCAATTCTCCTGCCTCAACCTCCCAAGTGGCTGGGATTATAGGCGCCCGCCACTGTGCCCAGCTAATTTTTTGCATTTTTAATAGAGACGGGGTTTCACCATGTTGGGCAGGCTGGTCTTGAACTCCTGACTTTGTGATCCACCCGCCTTGGCCTCCCAGAGTGCTGGGATTACAGGTGTGAGCCACTGCGCCTGGTGGTGATGAAATATATTAATATATGGGAGAAATTTGTAGAATTAATGAGCTAGTGGTTAGCTATCTAGATGATTTTGAAGATATAAACAATTTTAAAAACTGTCTACAACCTGCTGGTACACATAAATTAACTTTTTTTTGCTTGTTTGTTTTTTTGAGATGGAATCTCACTCTGTCGCGCAGGCCGGAGTGCAGTGGCACAATCTTGGCTCACTGCGACCTCCACCTTCCAGATTCAAGCAATTCTCCTGCCTGAGCCTCCCAAGTAGCTGGGATTACAGATGTGTGCCACCATGCCCAGCTGCTTTTTGTATTTTTAGTAGAGGTTTCATCATGTTGGCCAGGCTGGTCTTGAACTCCTGACCTTAGGTGATCCGCCCGCGTTGGCCTCCCAAAGTGCTGGAATTATAGGCGTGAGCCACCGTGCCTGGCCCAAATTAACATTTTTTAGGTTGGTAGTGGTTATTTTACTTTTTTTCATAAGGATGAATAACACAAAGATTCCCAGCAGTACTCTCCTGCACATTCCTGGTTAGCCCTAGTTCCACCCTCCACTCCAGCAGCAACATCGTGTGTGTATGTGCGCGCGCGTGTGTGCATGTGTGTGTGTGTCTGTCTGTCTACTAGTATTCATAAAGACATACTATGTGCCTTACCAGCTCAGGCACTAGAGGAGGCCAAAGCAGCATAGGACATAATCTGTGCCAGGGAATTCAGAGCTACAGAGGAATACGAAGCCAAGACGTAAGTAATGAACGATTTCTCTAATAAGGATTAATGTTAGGAGGCAGGATGTTAGTGAGTCTTGAAGAATACTTGCCACTTAGCTAAGCAGAAGAGACGATTTTAGAAGCAGAGAACAGTGTGAGTAAAAGCCCAGAGGTGGACAAAAAACAATCATTGCCCTGGTGTGGGATAGTAAGGAGAATATAGAGACTAGTTGGAGTTGGCAACCATTTAAATGTTTCCTGATTTAATTTTTCTGGTAGTTTACTCTAAAACTCTAGATAATAATATATTTATATTTTGATTTTCCAACTTTAGATAAAAATGTTAACTCTTGGGTATGAAAACTGTTTTTGCTTATTTGTACTGCACCCCTCTTTCTTGCTACCCTCAATATAAGTGTTACTGTTTTCCACAATGTGGTTCTCTATTGGTTACATTTGTAACTGTAAATAATCTGTATGTTATTTGTGGCTTATACATTCCCCAAAAAGATATATGGAATTTAACAGTAAGAAATAAGCTCTTATGATTTTAGACAGAACGAAGAAAAAATTGAGAATGGTGCATGTAAGTCCTGGGCTAACAGAAAAATAATTTATACTACTTTTGAAATGAAAAATAATATCTTTTTTCTTTTAGGTAGAACAAGTAAAATTACTTGACCGATTCAGTACCAGCAACAAGTCATTAACAGGAACACTCTATCTTACGGCCACACATCTATTATTTATAGACTCTCATCAAAAAGAAACCTGGGTAAGGAGCACCGCAGCTGTACTGTTTATCATAATAATAATGGACTTGGTCTGTCATGTTTTATTTTGAATGTGTATAACACAATATATAACACAATTTTTAATCATTGGTTACCTATCTCAACCAAAATATTTTTTGGTCTCCAGATCACTCCTGCCCTCCCTTCTAATAAATCAGTTATAGAATGTGTAACATGGAATTCTATAAAATACCACACTCTTATCTCCATAAATAATTTTGAAATACCTATTGTTCCTAGGCTGGACACGGTGGCTCATGCCTGTAATCCCAGCACTTTGGGAGGCCGAGGTGGGTGGATCACGAGGTCAGGAGTTCAAGACCAGCCTGGCCAACATAGTGAAACCCCATCTCTACTAAAAATACAAAAAATTAGCAGGGCGTGGTGGTGGGTGCCTGTAATCCCAGCTACTCAGGATTGTGAGGCAGGAGAATTGCTTAAACTCGAGAGGCAGAGGTTGCAGTGAGCTGAGATTGTGCCATTGCACTCAAGCCTGGGCAACAGTATGAGACTCTGTCTCAAAAAAAAAAAAAAAACCCTATTGTTCCTTTTAATTTTTAAAAATCTAAAAAATATGTACATGTTAACAGATCAAATGGATTGTTTGGTATATTCCACAGTGTTTTTATACAAATTTTAATTAGGGTTTTTTTTTTTGTTTTTTTTTTTGCTAGTATAAATGTTGCAGTATGCATATACATGTAAACAACATTTTGTGTATTTATATGAGACATATATGTTTCTTTCTGTATATTTGCCAGAGTTTCTCTGGGATATTTGCCTGGGAGTAAAATTATGGGGTCTTGAATAAGAACATATATAATCTTACTAAGTATGTCACCTCTTCAAAATGGTTGTTCCAATTTATTCTCAGTAGTGTATTACACAATGTTGTACATCCTCAACAACATTGATATTGTCAATTTAAAATTTTGTGCCTATCTAGTAGATGTCCAATTGTAATGTTGATGAGCTGATTACAAAGAATTTACCCTTTTCAGATAAAGAAAAAGGAAAAAGTTTCCTTTTCTTTTTTTATTGGGTTGTCTTTTATTGATTTTATAAGAGATTTGGGCTACAAATAGAATTACCATTCAACCCAGCAATCCTGTTACTGGATATATACTCAAAGGAAAATAAATCATCCAACCAAAAAGACACGGGCATTTGCATGTTTGTTGCAGCACTGTTCACGATAGCAAAGATATGGAATCAACCTAGGTGTCCATTAGCAGTGGACTGGATAAAGAAAATGTGGTGCATATACACCACAGAATACTATGCCCCCTTAAAAAGAGAACAAAATCATGGCCTTTACAGCAACATGGATGCAGGTGGAAGCCATTATTCTAAATGAATTAACACGAGCAAAAAACCATATACTGCATGTTCTCACTTAGAAGTGGAAACTTAACATTGGGTACATATGAGCATAAAGATGGGAACAATAGACATTAATAGACAAATAGAGGTGGGAGGGAGGGAAGTAGAGGAACAAGGGTTGAAAAACTACCTCTTGGGTACTATGTTCGCTATCTGGGCTATGGGTTCAGTTGAAGCTCAAACCTCAGCATCATTCAATATATTCATATTACAAACCTGCACATGTACCCACTAAATTTTAAAAAAAAGTATTAATCAAGAAAAGAAATAAAGAGTTCTAGGTTATAATGCTTTGTCAGATGTGTGTGACATAGATAGCTTTTCCCAGTGTGTGGCTTGTGTTCTGTGTTTTTTATGTGTCTTTCAGTTAAAGTTTATATTTTTAATGTTATAGATTTTTCATTTTTTTCTTTAATTGTTTGTGCTCTGTTGTGACTTAAGAAATCCTTTCCTATGTCAAAGTCATAAAGGTTCTTCTATATTTTCTTCTAAAAGCTTAAGTTTGATCCTGTAAGTTGTTAATACATCTGGGAAATATTTTGGCATATGATGTGAATAGGGATTAATTTTTTTTTTCTTATAGACGACTGGCACCATTTATTGACTGTTTCATTTCATTCATCTTTAGTACCAGCTCTGTCATAAAAACATCTTCCATGTATGTGAGGCTTTGCTTTTGAGTTTTCTTTTCTATTCGTTTGGTATACTGACTACACTGTACCACACTGTTTTATTGACTATAGCTTTTAAATGAATTTTGATATCAAGTAGAGCATACCCTCCCAACTTGTTCTTCAAAATTGCCATGGCTATTTTGGACTCTTTGTTTTTCCTTTTCTATTTTAGAATTCATTCACTTATTCATTCAGCACACATTTATTGAGCATCTACAGTGTGTTTCATATCACTATTCTAGATATTTTAGAAACAATAGCCAATAATAACAGGGACGAATTCTGCCCTCATGGAGCCCACATTCTAGTGCTGAGAGATACGGATAACATCACCAATAAATAGGTAAATAAGTAGAATACATAGTGATAAGTGCTAAGCAGAAAAAGAAGTAGGAAAGGGGGTTAGAATATGGGGCTTGTGTCCCTGTGCTTGAGAGGAAGAGACTTGGGCATGTTTCTGTGCCACCAGCTCTGCCAGGTTTTAGAACCTCCACTTTATAGATGAAGAAGCTGAAGCTCAGTGAAGTGGTAATTCATTCAGTGTTACCCAGGCAGTGTAACATGGTAAAAGGAGCTCATGTAGGCTGTGTTGTCAGGTAGCTTTGGGTTCAAATGTCAGCTCTGCTGTTCACTGCTTGGGCGACTATGTCAGGGTACTTTTGGCTGTAAGTAAATGAATACCTGACTGAACATGGTGCCAAACCTTGCAAAGCAGGAGAGGTGGGTAGGCTTTCCTCAGTAGCCCCCTCTCCTTTTATCAGGGAGGAGAGGCTCTCTCAGAAGGACCCCCAGCCAACTTTCCCTAACCTCTGATTGTTTGAAAATCTGGACACTTGGCTACTCCTACCTGAAAAGGAGGTAGAGAATGCAGACCCTAGCATTTTGGATCTCTTGAGGGAAAAGGGTGTTGCAAGTAAGGAAGGTGGGGAGGAATGGCAGACCAACAGTGTCTGCCAAAAAGTATGTAACTTTTGAGCTTAACACCCACATAAAATGGGTATATAGCATCCGTCATCATGTAGGACTTTCGTGAATCTTAGATGAGAGAAAGTATGAAAAACATCTGTGCCTAAAACATAGTAGTGGCAGTAAATCATAGCTGCTCATACTATTTTTCTAAGCGGTAGAATCAAGATTAGAGGTCAATTATGCCTCCCTGTCCAGAGATTCATGTTGCTCTGTGGTACACCCCTGTACTGCACATACAGTACTCTTCTCTTTCTCTCTTTGATTGTACTCTTCTGATTTCCTGAAGAAGGCTGACCAATTGATATGTGATTCCACATCAGCTGTTAAGGAAACTCACTTGAGATACTGATCTCAGAGACGTTGTATTCCCTAGAGGCACTGGATCCCTTCTCCATCCAGAATTGCCAGAAATTTTACCAATCCAAGAATTGCCAGGAATTTTACCTAGCAGTACCTTCTGAAATAATTAGTCATGATATCATCCACTCCATCTACCCCTCCTTTGTCCACTTACTTCAGTATTTTCTCTATTATCCATCCCGTAGAGATATAAATGAAGGCTTTCCATATAGCTATTCCTTCAGCTGCTAGGAATATAGTTTGAGGGGCAGCAAAAAGATATCTGTGTTATTCTCTACTCTCCTATTGTTGTCTTTTAAATGCTTTCTTATCAGTATATTCCCTATGTTTCCCCTAAATGAAGTTTGTTTAGTATACTAGAGCCATAGAAACGAACATTTTAGATCCAGAAGGGGCCTTACCAACCTTATATCCTTTTTCTCACTTTATAGTTGATTATGTTTTCAAGATCACATAACTAGTTAGTGGTAGGACCAGGTTTCTTTATCATTTTCTTCCTGCATATGCTTTTGGGTCTTTATAGTTAAAATCAGAACAGTGATATACAGGTTGAATATCCCCAATCCAAAAATTGAGCACTGACATGATGTTCAAAGGAAATGCTATTCCAGATTTTCAGATTAGGGATGTCAGTTGATAAGTATAATAAGTATAATGCAAATATACCAAAATCTTTAAAAATCCAAAATTTGAAATACTTCTAGTCCCAAACATTTTGGATAGGGGTTCTCAACTTGTAATATTACAGTTAGCTTTTGTTTCTTATTCTCTGTTTAAATGTTATTATTAGATCATTTTTAGTAGCGGAGTCCCATTAATATAAGTGATAATAGTGCTGAATCTTAGCTGTAAGTAAGGGCTACATATGTGTGTGTGTGTTAATTATTTGTTCTCTGTGTAGTTTTAATTTCCATTGACAGCTGCTTCTCATTATTGTTTTTCAAGCTTTTCTTGATTATTTATGTGCATTTAATTTTACAGGTAAACTTTAGATTTAATATGTATAATTAATATTAACATATTATAATTATATATGTGTATTATATAAATAATCATCCCTCACTCACTACAAAACAGAGCAGATTGGAATTTTTAAACTGAAATTTATGTTGAATTTTTAGATTAATTTGGGATTAATGGATCTCTTGCCATAATTAGGAGCCTTGGTCTTTTGTTCTCCAGAAAAGTTTTCTATAAATATTTTAATAGGAGTGGTATTAAGAAACAGTAGGCATTTTTAGTAGCAAACAAAATATTATTGGTAGTAGGTGAGAATGGTAAGCATATGTTTAAAATACCATCAAATATTGAGTTTATAGTAGGACTTTTTATTCATTCATTTAGTAAACTCTTATTGTGATAAAGGAGGTATCAGGGATGACATCCATATTTCTGGCTTGGGCATTCACATTTAAAAAATTAAAGTTGAAGTGTGTGATATATAGCATTTGTAAGCTTTTTGATCTGAGGGGGGCAATTATAATGTTCCAGGTACTGTGTTAGGTGCTGGAGATGTAATGTTGATCAACACTGCACCATGCCACCCGCAGGCCCTGGGCCTCCCTCCTGTGCTCATGGGCACCCAAAGTTTCAGCCTCAGAAGTAGTTTCCGGAGGGGCCAAGGCAGCCAGGGCTTGGTGTGTCAGTGCCGCCCCAAGCACATGCACACCCAGCTAGGTCACGACAGTACCTGGGCTGGGCTGTCGGGACATGTCCACAGCTTTGCTCTGCCACAGAGCAGGCAATGGGAGTGGGAAGAGGCCAGGGAGTGGGAGCAGGCACTTTTGAACCTGCAGGGGGAGGGGGTTTCCTAGGCCCCCAGGAACACAGGGATGCCTGGGTCCAGAGCCATGGCTGGGCGGCTGCAGCTGTGCCCAGGAGTGTGGCTCCTGCCCTGCCAACTCGGTAGGGCATGGGGCTTCCCCTGGGATCACCTGTTCCCAGGTCTTGCCTGTTCTGCAGAGCACGCAACCCTGGCTGCACCTCCCCCACTGCAGCTGGCATCCTCACAGTAGCCACTCCAGACAGGCCGCTGCTGCCATCACTATGAAGGGAAAGTATAGCTTGAGCTGCAGTAAGAAAAGGGAGGGAGCGTAACTTACTTGGGAAGGGTTGTGGGGCATGTCAGGCTACACTTTTGGTGATATTATGAGTTTTGAGCAAAGGCCAGAAATGTGTCTAGAAGTTCTTAGATGAAGAGGTAGAGTTACAGTATTCCATTTAGTGGGAGCATCTGACCGTGTGTGAAGGAGCTTGGTGCATTTGAAGAGCCAAAAGAAGGCTGTTGTCACTAGAACATAGTCAGTGATCGGGAGAGGGACTTGAAATGACTAGATTGCCTTCCTTTTTTTAGTCTGCTTTTCAATATTCACTACTGTGTTGTAGAAAATGGATCAGAGGGTCAAGCGTAGATATGGAGAGAGCGTTGGAGGCTGTTTATCTATAGTAGTTCAGGTGAGAAACAGTGGGGACATTACAACTAGGGATGTGACAGTAGAGAGAGAAGTGGATAGGTTACAGAAACATGTAGGCGATGCAGTTCCCGGGGCCTGATAATGTATTGAGTATGTGGAGAGATGGAGGAGGGATCAGAGTGACACCCATATTTCTGCCTTGGGCATTCAGTCATTTAAAAACTTGAAGTTAGGCCGGGCGCAGTGGCTCGAGCCTGTAATCCCAGCACTTTGGGAGGCTGAGATGGGCAAATCACGAGGTCAGGAGATCGAGACCATCCTGGCTAACATGGTGAAACCCCGTCTCTACTAAAAAATACAAAAAACTAGCCGGGCGAGGTGGCGGGCGCCTGTAGTCCCAGCTACTTGGGAGGCTGAAGCAGGAGAATGGCGTAAATCCAGGAGGCGGAGCTTGCAGTGAGCTGAGATCCGGCCACTGCACTCCAGGCTGGGCGACAGAGCGAAACTCCGTCTCAAAAAAAAAAAAAACAAAAAACTTGAAGTTTGAGTGAGTATGTAACATTTGCAACTTTTGTTGAGGAGGACATTCTTAAACTTATGCATTCTAGAAGAGAATATTCAGTGCTTTCCATGTTGATGACCGGGATGTTTTTTCATGCTGTAGATATTACACCACCATATTGCCTCAGTAGAGAAACTTGCTTTGACTACTTCTGGATGTCCCCTTGTGATTCAGTGCAAGAACTTCAGAACCGTGCATTTCATTGTTCCCAGAGAAAGAGATTGCCATGATATTTACAACTCTTTGCTACAACTGTCAAAACAAGGTATTGTTCTTAGAGACCAAAGCTTGCATGCTCACTTTGAGATGGGTTATCTAAGATACTTTATTTAATGTTTTATTATTGTTATTTTATCCTTTTATACTCTGACAGTCAAGTTCTTGTGTACTCTATCTCCCCTAAATTGGCCTGAAAGTAATTAGAAACTATTGATCTAAGAATGGTATAATCGGAAGGGGTAATGGTAAGGAAAAAGTAAAGCATTTATAGTAGAGACTTACAAAACCACAGTTTTATATTAATCTTTTAAGTCTATTGATAGCAAGTAGCACAACATATTTTTTAAGAGGGTATTTCATAATCAAAGAGAATGACTTGGAAATTGATATTACAAAATAAAAAGTTAAGGAAGGTGAAGGTCCTTTGGTAGCAGTGGGACTAAAATATTTAATAGATTTGAGTGGGAGATACGGAAGCTGGGCAGAGAAACAAGAGAGGGTGGATTCTATTTGAGTAGAAGTAAGCTTGAGTTCAGTCCTAAAGAAGAACTTTTTTTTTTTGGAGACGGAATCTCACTCTCTGGTCCAGGCTGGAGTGCAGTGGCGCCATCTCAGCTCACTGCAACCTCCGCCTCCCAGGTTCAAACAGTTCCCTGCCTCAGCTTCCTGAGTAGCTGGGATTACAGGCAGCCACCACCACGCCCGGCTAATTTTTGTATTTTTAGTAGAGATGGGATTTCACCATCTTGGCCAGGCTGGTCTTAAACTCCTGACCTTGTGATCCACCCTCCTTGGCCTCCCAAAGTGTTGGGATTACAGGCGTGAGCCACTAAAGAAGAATCTTATCACTACTTATGCCCTGTGGATCTGGTGACTTACTTCCCCCAGCATGACTTGAATTCTATGTTGGACTGAATTTCGGTTGAGCAGTCTGGATTGCTGCCTACAAGAGTGGTCTCAGAGCAGGTCTTTGTTCATTCTTTCTCTGAGGACATAAGCCTGTAACATCCCATTGTCTCAAGCCAGAGTTTTTAGTAAAGATGATTCCAAAGCGCCTCAAGAGCTCTGTGCAACAGTTGCTGTTTTTAGTCGACAGTGTCCGATAGGGATGTATAATGCAATTTCATGTTCTATATGCTGTCTCTAGCTTCTCATTATAACGTTAGTCTAGTTTACATCTCATTTGGGAAAGTGATTAGTGGAAAATGTCTATTAGTGTCTTTATAATTTTACTTTTAAGAAAAAGAAATACTGCAGTAGAGGATTTAACATGTAAGTCTAACTGTATTTATTAGCTTTACTTTTGCTGATGACAAAAAATCCCATCTCAGATTGATATGTGTGCTTTTTAGGTATAATCATTTGCATACTGAATATCAAATATATTCAGGTATTAGCCATCTCTTTGAAGATTGTAAAGAGAAAAATGAAGGAAAAAACTGAAAAATTACATTTATTTGTAGTATGTCTTATAAATTGCACCTAACACTTAAAATTTTGTATTCTGTAGCAAAATATGAAGATCTCTATGCATTTTCTTATAATCCCAAACAAAATGATTCAGAACGACTACAAGGCTGGCAGCTCATTGATCTCGCTGAGGAGTATAAGAGGATGGGAGTGCCAAATTCTCACTGGCAGTTGTCTGATGCCAACCGGGACTATAAGGTACCTTAACAACGTTTTGGAGAAATTCAGAAAATGTTAATACCAGAGGGTTAGAGAGTGTCAGCATAGCAAGTTGTCTGTGTACTGAAATGTGCTGTTCTTGCGTTTAATAAGGTTTCAGGGTGTTTAAAGAGGTTTTGAACTGAGATACAATGGTTATGTTTGGTTTGATATTTACAGATTTGTGAAACGTACCCCAGAGAACTGTATGTTCCCCGGATAGCAAGCAAACCCATCATTGTTGGTAGTTCCAAGTTCCGGAGCAAGGGAAGATTCCCAGTTCTTTCCTACTATCATCAAGATAAGGAGGTAGGATGCTTTTCTTTTGATTTTAGAAATAAGGTATAACTCATCTTCAGGGTTAAGTATCTTAAATAACACTTTGTTTTTTTTTTTTTTTTGAGACAGGGTCTTGCTGTGTTGCCGAGGCTGGAGTGCAGTGGCACGATCTTGGCTCACTGCAACCTCCACCTCTTGGTTCGAGCAATTCTTGTGCCTCAGCCTCCTGAGTACCTGGGACTGCAGGCACATGCCACCATGCCTGGCTAATTTTAGTAGAGACGAGGTTTTGCCACGTTGACCAGGCTGGTCTTGAACTCCTGACCTCAAGTGATCTGCCTGCCTTGGCCTCCCAAAATACTGGGATTACAGATATGAGCCACTGCCTGGATCAAGAACACTATTTTTTACATTAAAAGATTGCTAATGGAGAAGCACTGGCTTTTTGTTTAATTACATTTTTGCAAATTTAAAACAAAACTACTCAAATATAGAAATTTTCATACTTCTTGTCATCTTTTCTTGACCCTCCCTTCCTTCCAGCAGTGACTTGAAAATAATACAGTTAGTTAACAGATAGGATCCTCTTTCTTTCCTGTGGTTCTCTTTTGATTCTGCTTATATTTGGGAAAACCAGTTAGTTTTGATAAGATGACCGCTGAGACAAGGGAGAGAACCAAGGGCTTTTCAGAGTCCCATTTTAATAGTAAACTCAAATCAAAAGGGTTTTGCAACATGAAGCAGTGGAGGAGGCATCTTTATAGTGAGATGCTGTAATAAGGTTTGCTTATATTAGTAAAACTTAACCTTTGTAGCCTGCTAATAGAAGGCCAGGAGGCACTGTATGTTAAATGCTTTATTATGCATGTCTTCCTGACTTTGTAAGGTAGGCTTTACTAATTACCTGTAACTTTCAAGTAGGAAACTGAAGTTCAAAGAGGGTAAGTCACTTCATGCCATTTCTGACTCCCAGTCCTTTGTGACCTGGTTTTGTTTTCTCTGAGAACCTTTAGAATCTTCTTTTTCCCCAGTGTTCTGAAATTCCTTTTTTGTGTGTGTGTGAGATGGAGTTTCGCTCGTTGCCCAGGGTGGCGTTTAATGGCGTAATCTCAGCTCACTGCAACCTCTACCTCCCGGGTTCAAGCGATCCTCCTGCCTCAGCCTCCCAAGTAGCTGGGATTATAGGCACCTGCCACCACGCCCAGCCAATTTTTGTATTTCTAGTGGAGACTTGGTTTTGTATTTCTAGTGGAGACATGGGGTTTCACCATGTTGGCCAGTCTGGTCTTGAACTCCTAATATCAAGTGATCCACCCACCTAGGCCTCCCAAAGTGCTAAGATTACAGGTGTGAGCCACCGTGCCCTGCCTGTTCTGAAATTTCACAGTAATGTATTTTTAAATCTCATCCAGAAACTCAGGTCTCAATTTTGGGAATTCGCTTCTCTATTTCTTTGATAGTTTCCTCTCTTCTATTAATTTTCTTTGTACTTTTAATTTATTAGTTGAAAATTGGGCTTTGTAGAATAAACTTCTACTTTCTTTTTTTAAAACTTTCTCCTTTATTTTTCATTTTTTTGTATTTTCTGGAAGATTTCCTCAACCTTATCTCCAGTCTGTGTCTTAGATCCTTTTTTTTTTTTTTTTTTTTCCTGTAGTGTTTTTAATATCTGAGAGCTTTTCCTATTTTCTGAAATTTTTAAAGATAGTTTTCTGGCCAGGCGCGGTGGCTCACGCCTGTAATCCCAGCACTTTGGGAGGCCGAGACGGGCGGATCACAAGGTCCAGGAGATTAAGACCATCCTGGCGAACATGGTGAAACCCCGTCTCTACTAAAAAATACAAAAAACTAGCCGGGCGAGTTGGCGGGCGCTTGTAGTCCCAGCTACTTGGGAGACTGAGGCAGGAGAATGGCGTAAACCCGGGAGGCGGAGCTTGCAGTGAGCTGAGATCTGGCCACTGCACTCCAGCCTGGGCGACAGAGCGAGACTCCATCTCAAAAAAAAAAAAAAAAAAAAAAAGATAGTTTTCTATTCTTGGATGTGATGTTTTAGTTCTTTGAGGATGTTAAAGTTTTAAAACATGCTTCCCACATTAGTTATTGTTTTGCTAAGAGTTCCATTTTTTTCTGTTTATTTAGTGTTTTTGTCTTTCATGTCTTTCAAATACCTGTTTCTTGGCCAACTTCTCATATTTAAGCTGTTTTGAAGTTTGTGTGCAGGAATGGTTTGTATCTTGGGATTCTTTCTTTTTTTTTTTTTTTTTTTTTTTGAGACAAGGTCTCACTTTGTCTCCCAGGCTGGAGTGCAGTGGCACAATCTCGGCTCACTGCAACCTCTGCCTCCTGGGTTCCAGTGATTCTCCTGCCTCAGACTCCAGAGTAGCTGGGATTATAGGCATGTGCCACCACGCCTGGCTAATTTTTATATTCTTAGTAGAGATGGGTATGGTTTCACCATTTGGCCAGGATGGTCTCGAACTGCTGACCTCAGGTGATCCAGCTGCCCCGGCCTCCCAAAATGCTGGGATTGCAGGTGTGAGCCACTGTGCCTGGCTTTGGGATTCTTTCTGTTGTATAAGTTGGTTTCCTTAAAGAAGAAACCTCTAATTTTGGTCCCAATGTGTATAGTAAATCTGGCCGTGATCCAAGGGTGAAAAGAGTGGTGGCAGGATCTCACATTTTGTTACGTAGACTTTACTTAATGCTCCTAGTTTTTGTGAGTATAGGGCTTCACCCCTGCCCACAGCTGTGTATTGTCTATAGAGTCTTCAGGTTCATCCTCATCATAGAATAAACCTTGTCTTCAAGGTAAGGGAGAGTCTGATGGTCTTAGCTAGCCCTCCTGCAAACATTCCACCAGTTCTCCTTTTTTTCAGTTATATCCCTGCTCAAGCCTTCAGAGGTTTTGAGCCTTTTGGGATTTTGCTGCACAAAATACCTTGCTTCTTACTGACTTAAGGGAGTTAGCAGCTTTCTTTGTCCTGTAAAATTGGGTATCACTTGCTAGTCAGCTCTCATCTCCCCAAATTTTATTGACATCTCTATGTCTTTTTTCTCATTCTCTTTGTCCCTGTGGTTTTATACATTTTAACTTTCTTTATTAGAACCTGACTTGGATTTTGGGAAGGAGCAGAGGCAAAGGGGTAAGGGTTTAGACAGAAATTTCTAATCTACTTTTCACAAATAAATCGTAGAGAGGTTAAGTGATTATGGCCTCTCTTGACACAGCCATATGTGTAAACATTGTTTATTGGAAAGTTGGGCTGAAAATAGTTATTCAGTGAACAACTTAACAAATCAGAAAGTAGGTCTGAAAAGAATTTAATTAGGCAATACTCATTTTCTACTATTTTATCATATTTTCATGGTTTTATTTTGTGAGTTTAAAATATGCAATTGTGTGAATTTGTATGTATTTTTGTTTTGCATTGGAGAAAAAGTATATGGGTCTAAATCTTTTAAATCTTTTTTTAGGACTTTAAACAATAGTAGGCTGAGCATGATGACTTATGCCTGTAATTCAAGCATGTTGAGAGGCTGAGGTGGGCAGATTGCTTGAGCCCAGGAGTTGACAACCAGCCTGGGCAACATGGCAAAAACCCGTCTTAACAAAAAATACAAAAATTAGTCAAGCACAATGGTGTGTTCCTGTAGTCCCAGCTACTCTGGAGGCTAAGTTGGAAGGATTGTTTGAGCCCAGGAGGTCAAGGCTGCAGTAAGCTGTGATGGCACCACTGCATTCCAGTCTGGGCAACAGAGCAAGACCTTGTCTCAAAAACCAACCAAACAAACAAAAAACAGTAAATAATGAATCCAACCATTCACTACTTATAGATATTCTTGCTCTATTCGATTGACTGTATTTTAACCCAAATTTGAATTGAAGCTTATTTTTCTCATTTTATATTAAGATTGCTGATTTCTAATTAGAGATCTTAAAACCTTTAGAAAGTAAAAGTTCTAATGATGCTACTTAAAAATTCTTGTTCTATTTTTATTGACTAATCTTTTACTTGAACGTCAGTTGGAAGTATCCTGTAATCTAAATGGAACGCAGAATGCAGGCATCTTAACAGTAGGTTACTTAACAGAAAGTTACTTAACAGAAGGTTACTTAACAGAGAATTGACTGGGTGTTAGTTCTTAGGACCCAGGGTTTTTTAATCAAACTAGATAAGGAGGTAGTTTTCTTATGAGAAGAGAATATTGGGAAAACTTAGAGAATGTCAAGATATTGAAGTAGTATTTAATTCAAAGAGGATCTTAAAGTTAATGCCTTCTAATTGTTATATTTGATTTTAACACTTTTGGCTTTCTTTCTTGTAAGCATTTTTAAAGACACATTTTAGAGATATTTGCATAATCTGTTTTCTGTTCTTTAAAAAAATAGGCTGCCATTTGTCGATGTAGTCAACCACTCTCTGGATTCAGTGCCAGGTGCCTGGAGGATGAACACTTGCTTCAAGCCATTAGTAAAGCCAATCCAGTTAATCGCTATATGTATGTCATGGATACCAGGCCAAAAGTATGTATTTTAAATACAGTACAGTCTGCTAGTTTAATTATCTTTATTACTTTACTAATGAGAGTTAATAAACTTGCCCATATATAAAATATCTGAATCCTAGTTTTAAATTAACTAAGGTTAATCATACTAAGGAAATCAATCCTTTATTTAAAGGATACCAATTTAGAAGACCAATTTCTGAGTAGCTCATGGTGATTTCTTATGTCTTCTGATATATATAATTTCAGGAAAGCTGAATTGTATATTGAGAACTCTTGCTAGTATTTAAATCTTATGTTATTGTGAAGAAATAATAAAATGTGTGTTGTGAAAAATAAATTGTTACTCTTCTTTTTTTTTTTTTTTTTAAGACAGAGTTGCACTCTGTCACCCTGGAATGCAGTGGTGTGATCTCGGCTCACTGCAACCTCTGCCTGCCCGGTTCAAGCAATTCTCCTGCTTCAGCCTCCTGAGTAGCTGGTATTACAGGCACGTACCACCATGCCTGGCTAATTTTTTGTATTTTTAGTAGAGATGGAGTTTCACCATGTTGGCCAGGCTGGTCTCGAACTCCAGGCCTCAAATGATCCACCCACCTCAGTTGACCTCCCAAAGTGCTGGGATTACAGGCATGAGCCACTGCGCCCATTCTAAATTCTTACTATTCTTTTTTGTAGAATTTTCAATTGGCAAAACATTTTTATGCTAAAATAATGGATTTTAGCTTGAAATATTCAAGAAAATAAGGAAAACAGTTAAGTCAGGAAACAGTTTGAACCAGAGAATTGTAAATAGTGAACAGGAATTTGGGTTCTCTTAGGCATCTGTGCTATGGGGCCAAATTGTTATCATTGGGACAAATGTCAGAGTCCCATCTGTTTATTAACATAGTTAAACAAGCAATTCATATAGGATCCTGAAACTAAAATAATTAAAATCCTCAGTGGTAATAGCTAACATTACTTTTAATTTTTGTTATAGCGTCGCATGCAGAGCTGGTGGGCTACACAAAAGGACATTGGCAGATTTATAGTGAGGATTTCTTCAAAAATCCGGAATGATGAGAAAATAAGAGAGAGCAATGAGAAAAAGCGAGTGAGCAATATAGAACGCAAGTGGCTTTTAGGCAGCTTTGTGAAGGGAATGGTCACTATTTTAGAAGTGATTCTCATCATTATGCAATTTCACAAAAGATAATTTAGAAAACAGAAGAAGAGATTGAGTAAATTGCACTTGGGAGGCCAAGGCGGGTGGATCACCTGAGGTCAGGAGTTTGAGACCAGCCTGACCAACATGGAGAAACTCTGTCTGTACTAAAAATACATAAGTAGCCGGCATGGTGGCGAATGCCTGTAATCCCAGCTACTCAGGGGGCTGAGGCAGGAGAATCGCTTAAACCTGGGAGGTGAAGGTTGTGGTGAGCCGAGATCACGCCATTGCACTCCAGCCTGGGCAACAAGAGCAAAACTCTGTCTCAAAAAAAAAAATAATTATTTGGCCGGGCATAGTGGCTCACACCTGTAATTCCAGCACTTTGGAAGGCTGAGGTGGGTGGATCACTTGAGGTCAGGAGATCCAGAGCAGCCTGGCCAACATGGCGAAACCCCGTCTGTACTAAAAATATAAAAAATTAGCTCGGCGCGATGGCAGGCGCCTGTAGTACCAGCTACTTGGGAGGCTGAGGCAGGAGAATTGCTTAAACCCAGGAGGCAGAGGTTGCAGTGAGCCAAGATCGTGCCATTGCACTCCAGACTGAGTGACAAAAAATATATATAATAATAATTATTATTATTATTATTTAAAAATGGAAATTGATAACTTTGATAATCTTTTATTAAAAATAAAAGACTATTAGGAGTTGAGAGTGTTGGTGATATCTCTTATAAGAAAAATTCTAGAACACTTTTTAGATAATATTAGATATAAAAGGCTATTGTAATATGAGAATTTTTGAAGATGAGGTCTGATACAGTGATTTGTTTTTCAGGACCTCGTAGCTCTTATTTATATAATTATCTTTACAGAAAATATATCATTCTTTGATTGTTTTACTAGTTAAATGTAAATCAAGTAGTAATGTGGAAGCATTTTTTAACATCTAACTGTAGATTTTACAGTCAGTAGGATACAATTTAACTGTACTTGTTACCAAACTGAGGTCAAATCCACAAAATGAAGAGCTCCTTTTCTTCTAATTTAGGCTCTGTTTTATCCACGTTCATAAGAATTTTTAATAAATTGTGTTAACATACTATATGAAATCCTAGCCTGGAAGAATTGAGCATGACAGATCCTAAGGGGACCACTGACAACATTTTGATCTAATAGCTAAAGACCATGGGCCTATGAGCAATCTGTTTTTTCCTGGAGACCAGTTTATTTTTGGCCCAGTTCTCAGAGATGTATCTCGATAGCCGGTTATATGCCATATTATATGGTGTATGGGCCTCCAACAATTTCTCATATAGAAGACCTCAAGTAATCTGAAGCATATTTCAGATCTGATTTTCAGGTCCCTGTGGCTCTCAGAATGATCAGTGCTCTAGGCTTGTTCTGAAATAAACTTATAGGTTCATTCTGTAAAAGAAAAGTCCCCCAGCCAGCTCTGCTCAACTGAATCATTTAAAAATTAGATAGGAGACATTTATTTCTTTTTAATTTTAAAATATTACAAACATATGGAAAACTGACAAAAACATAAATGAATTGGTTTCATGAACTGATGAGAACTTTGACCTTTCCATTATATAGCAATCGTATTAATTATTTCCTTCTTTACTATTTAATAACGTGGCATTTTTACTTATTAAAACATGGATGGTAGCTTATTCAGTTTTGATGAGTTCCTTTAAACTCTCTCCTAGCTAAAATACAGCTTATTTAGTATTTTCATGATATTTTGGTAAATTAAAAGAGAAAAGTAATTTGTCTCTAAATTTCTAAAACTTTTAATTTTAGCTGAATGCAATGGCCAACAGAGCAGCTGGAAAAGGTTATGAAAATGAAGACAACTATTCCAATATTAGATTTCAGTTTGTTGGAATTGAAAATATTCATGTCATGAGGTCCAGCCTTCAGAAATTATTGGAAGGTATATTATTGCTTGCTTTTTTAGGCACCCTTGTCCAAAAGAAATCTAATGCTAGTCACATGTAATTTAGAATTTTCCAGTGGTCACATTTTAAAAATGAAAAAGAAACGAGTGAAATTAATTTTAATGATATCCTTACTTAATATATTAAAAATATTATTTTAACATGTAATCAATATAAAAAAATCAGTAATGAGATATTTTTCAACAACTCTTAGAAATCAGGTGTGTATTTTACACTTACTACACATCTGAGTTTGGACAAGCCATATTTCAAATGTTTCGTAGCCATATTTGGTTAGTGGCTACTGTATTAGAACAATTCTAATGGTTTTACAAAAAAATTGTTATTAGATAGATATTTTTGAGTAGTCAGTACAGTAAATACTAATTTATGGTAATGTTCATTTAAATATTCCAGTCATAGTATGGAATTTAAAAAATTAAAATAGAAGATTATTTTTAGTTAGATGCTTGTGCTACAATGTTTTTAAAGAGATTGGAGCATTTTTGTAAGCACAGGAATAATAGAAAAATATATCCAAGAATCAGTTATTGAGCTTTTAATAGCATCTTTTCATTTATAGAGTCTTGCCTATTTATTTTGTCTTCTTAATTCACTTATCTAGAAAGATCTTGAAAAAAAAAACCACAGAAACTCTAGCCATATTCTAATTGAAATATTTTTATCCCTCTTTTAGTCAATGGCACTAAAGGGCTTTCCGTCAATGATTTCTACTCCGGTTTGGAAAGCTCAGGATGGCTTCGCCATATCAAAGCTGTTATGGATGCTGCAATCTTCTTGGCCAAAGTAACACTTTATCTTTCATGTTTGGTCTTGGGGTCTATAATGATTGGGAAGGAGTAGATTCATTCTGTTGGGGGCTGGTATCTATTCATCAGGTAACTTTTATTATTTTTTACTTTTTTAATGAGCTTCACTTTATTTTCAGCCTTAAAAATATCATGTAGCACTTAATGTAGAAACTTAAAAAGATGCTCCTAAGTACTTTGAAGCAGCATTTTTTCTTTGTTTTTTGTTTATTTGCTTGTGTTTTTGTTTTTACCGTATTTTGTTGCATATTTTGGAAATCGTTGCTGTGACATCATTGCAGGCATAGCACTTCTTTGTAACACAATACCTGGTAGTATGGTTTTCAAGTAGAACTTATTGGTTTACCTTAAAGTTGCTAGAATGTATGTGATCTTTCTTTTTAGGCAATAACAGTTGAAAATGCAAGTGTGCTGGTGCATTGTTCCGACGGTTGGGATAGGACTTCCCAGGTTTGTTCCCTGGGTTCTCTTTTATTGGATTCCTACTACAGGACAATCAAGGGATTCATGGTAAGGATTTATTTGGTTAGACCAATGGTTCTTAAGTAGAAGTAATTTTATGTCCCTCCAGAGGACATTCGGCAATGTTGGAGACAATTTTGCACTAAAGGAAATGATGAGACTGGCATCTGTGGGAGTGGCCAGGGATATTGCTAACTAAACATTTTATAATGCATAAAATTTTTGCTGGGGGGTCAGCCCCACAGCAAAGAATGTTCTGGCCTGTAATGTCAGTACTGTTGAGGTTGGGAAACCGTGAATTAGACACATTTCCATGTGTGCTAACACTGACAATAAACTTTAGATTTAAATAACTTTTTTTTCCTAAAATGTTGCAATGGAAATATTTAGTATTTTGTCCCTCATTTTTATCTAACAAATACAAATAATGTAATACAACAATGCACAAATGAGAGTACTTAAAATTAAATTCTGAAGGAAACTCTCTATTTAAAGCACCTGCATTTGTAAGTGTAATAACATGTTAGCCATGTTTTATATCTGAAGATAAAATTTCTGGTTGAATAGATTTTCTCCTTTGTGAAGATAAAGGCCTAGTTCCTACTTTTTGTTTCTTTGCTTTTAAAGGTATGATCAGATTTTTATTTGCTTGCTTTTAAACGTGTGATCAGATTAACTTATGTTTTGAGAATTTACATCTTAACTCATAATTAAATGAAGAGATGTTAGAAAATTTTCATGAGTTTAGAATTATTAAATACAGTGCCATCTTAAAACAAGGGAAGATTAAAAATCACCAGTCCCTTTTCAGCACCACTATTTTGTGCTGCTAACATACGGACTCTGGGACAGGCCAAGCGGGAGTGCTGCTAATAAGAAAATAATGCTCAGCTTACCTTGAGAGTATATGATAAGGAATATTTTCTTTACCTTATTTGGCTTTAATTATTTATTATACATAGAAATGAAATTAGGTAATAAATGGGGAGCATGTGAGAGCTTCCCAGGCGATAAGAACAGTGTGAACCAAAGCATAACCTCTTTTGGTGACTGCAGGTAATGTGTGATGGATGGAGTTCAGAGTGAGTATTAG
This sequence comes from Theropithecus gelada, assembly GCF_003255815.1. Taxonomy (NCBI): domain Eukaryota; kingdom Metazoa; phylum Chordata; class Mammalia; order Primates; family Cercopithecidae; genus Theropithecus; species Theropithecus gelada. The sequence continues at coordinate 57,305,932 of NC_037685.1, read as the reverse complement.
AATAGGGGGCTTAGGTGCAGAGGAATAGAGTGGGGTCAGGGCCTGAGGAAGAGAAGGCTGGAATGGGGCTTTCCCCTCTTTGGATAATAGGAGCTATTAAAGAGTTTTAAACAAGCAAACAGTAACTTGATTAGATGTGCTTTTTAAAAAGATGGCTTGGTGTCTGGAAGGCCAGAGGGAGTGGGAATGGAGGCTAGGCCAGTGTAGACACTGTTACAATAACTTACGAGACAAAAGTTTTTAATTTTACCACACTAAAAGAGGAACACACAAGTGAAGGGGGAAGTGATGGGTTCCAGGGTTCCAGGGATGTTTAGAGAGTAGAGTCAGTGGCCGGGCGGGTGGCTCAAGCCTGTAATCCCAGCACTTTGGGAGGCCGAGGCGGGTGGATCACAAGGTCAGGAGATCGAGACCATCCTGGCTAACACGGTGAAACCCCGTCTCTACTAAAGAATACAAAAAACTAGCCGGGCGAGGTGGCGGGCGCCTGTAGTCCCAGCTACTCGGGAGGCTGAGGCAGGAGAATGGCGTAAACCCGGGAGGCGGAGCTTGCAGTGAGCTGAGATC